>NW_028167052.1:50000-58942 GCF_964263955.1 Coregonus lavaretus | reverse complement strand
ATTCCCCCTGATTAGTATGTGTATATATGTGTCCTCTGGTTCCCCCTGATTACTATGTGTATATATGTGTCCCCTGGTTCCCATTCCCCCTGATTAGTATGTGTATATATGTGTCCTCTGGTTCCCAATCCCCCTGATTACTATGTGTATATATGTGTCCTCTGGTTCCCATTCCCCCTGATTAGTATGTGTATATATGTGTCCTCTGGTTCCCATTCCCCCTGATTACTATGTGTATATATGTGTCCTCTGGTTCCCATTCCCCCTGGTTAGTATGTGTATATATGTGTCCTCTGGTTCCCATTTCCCCCTGATTAGTATGTGTATATATGTGTCCTCTGGTTCCCATTTCCCCTGATTAATATGTGTATATATGTGTCCTCTGGTTCCCATTCCCCCTGATTAGTATGTGTATATATGTGTCCTCTGGTTCCCCCTGATTACTATGTGTATATATGTGTCCCCTGGTTCCCATTCCCCCTGATTAGTATGTGTATATATGTGTACTCTGGTTCCCATTCCCCCTGATTAGTATGTGTATATATGTGTCCTCTGGTTCCCCATTCCCCCTGATTAGTATGTGTATATATGTGTCCTCTGGTTCCCATTCCCCCTGATTAGTATGTGTATATATGTGTCCTCTGGTTCCCATTCCCCCTGGTTAGTATGTGTATATATGTGTCCTCTGGTTCCCATTTCCCCTGATTAGTATGTGTATATATGTGTCCTCTGGTTCCCATTCCCCCTGATTACTATGTGTATATATGTGTCCTCTGGTTCCCATTCCCCCTGATTAGTATGTGTATATATGTGTCCTCTGGTTCCCATTCCCCCTGATTACTATATGTATATATGTGTCCTCTGGTTCCCCATTCCCCATGATTAGTATGTGTATATATGTGTCCTCTGGTTCCCATTCCCCCTGGTTAGTATGTGTATATATGTGTCCTCTGGTTCCCATTTCCCCCTGATTAGTATGTGTCTATATGTGTCCTCTGGTTCCCATTTCCCCTGATTAGTATGTGTATATATGTGTCCTCTGGTTCCCATTCCCCCTGATTAGTATGTGTATATATGTGTCCTCTGGTTCCCCCTGATTACTATGTGTATATATCTGTCCCCTGGTTCCCATTCCCCCTGATTAGTATGTGTATATATGTGTCCTCCGGTTCCCCATTCCCCCTGATTAGTATGTGTATATATGTGTCCTCTGGTTCCCATTCCCCCTGATTAGTATGTGTATATATGTGTCCTCTGGTTCCCATTCCCCCTGGTTAGTATGTGTATATATGTGTCCTCTGGTTCCCATTTCCCCCTGATTAGTATGTGTATATATGTGTCCTCTGGTTCCCATTTCCCCTGATTAGTATGTGTATATATATGTCCTCTGGTTCCCATTCCCCCTGATTACTATGTGTATATATGTGTCCTCTGGTTCCCATTCCCCCTGATTAGTATGTGTATATATCTGTCCTCTGGTTCCCATTCCCCCTGATTAGTATGTGTATATATGTATCCTCTGGTTCCCATTTCCCCCTGGCTACTATGTGTATATATGTGCCCTCTGGTTCCCATTTCCCCCTGATTAGTATGTGTATATATGTGTCCTCTGGTTCCCATTCCCCCTGGTTAGTATGTGTATATATGTGTCCTCTGGTTCCCATTCCCCCTGATTATTATGTGTATATATGTGTCCTCTGGTTCCCATTTCCCCTGATTAGTATGTGTATATATGTGTCCTCTGGTTCCCATTCCCCCTGATTACTCTGTGTATATATGTGTCCTCTGGTTCCCATTCCCCCTGATTAGTATGTGTATATATGTGCCCTCTGGTTCCCATTTCCCCCTGATTACTATGTGTATATATGTGTCCTCTGTTCCCCATTCCCCCTGATTAGTATGTGTATATATGTGTCCTCTGGTTCCCATTCCCCCTGATTAGTATGTGTATATATGTGTCCTCTAGTTCCCCCTGATTACTATATGTATATATGTGTCCCCTGGTTCCCATTCCCCCTGATTAGTATGTGTATATATGTGTCCTCTGGTTCCCCCTGATTAGTATGTGTATAGATGTCCCCTCTGGTTCCCATTCCCCCTGATTACTATGTGTATATATGTGTCCTCTGGTTCCCATTCCCCCTGATTAGTATGTGTATATATGTGTCCTCTGGTTCCCATTTCCCCTGATTAGTATGTGTATATATGTGTCCTCTGGTTCCCATTCCCCCTGATTACTATGTGTATATATGTGTCCTCTGGTTCCCATTCCCCCTGATTAGTATGTGTATATATGTGTCCTCTGGTTCCCTTTCCCCCTGATTACTATGTGTATATATGTGTCCTCTGGTTCCCCATTCCCCCTGATTAGTATGTGTATATATGTGTCCTCTGGTTCCCATTCCCCCTGGTTAGTATGTGTATATATGTGTCCTCTGGTTCCCATTTCCCCCTGATTAGTATGTGTCTATATGTGTCCTCTGGTTCCCATTTCCCCTGATTAGTATGTGTATATATGTGTCCTCTGGTTCCCATTCCCCCTGATTAGTATGTGTATATATGTGTCCTCTGGTTCCCCCTGATTACTATGTGTATATATGTGTCCCCTGGTTCCCATTCCCCCTGATTAGTATGTGTATATATGTGTCCTCCGGTTCCCCATTCCCCCTGATTAGTATGTGTATATATGTGTCCTCTGGTTCCCATTCCCCCTGATTAGTATGTGTATATATGTGTCCTCTGGTTCCCATTCCCCCTGGTTAGTATGTGTATATATGTGTCCTCTGGTTCCCATTTCCCCCTGATTAGTATGTGTATATATGTGTCCTCTGGTTCCCATTTCCCCTGATTAGTATGTGTATATATATGTCCTCTGGTTCCCATTCCCCCTGATTACTATGTGTATATATGTGTCCTCTGGTTCCCATTCCCCCTGATTAGTATGTGTATATATCTGTCCTCTGGTTCCCATTCCCCCTGATTAGTATGTGTATATATGTGTCCTCTGGTTCCCATTTCCCCCTGGCTACTATGTGTATATATGTGCCCTCTGGTTCCCATTTCCCCCTGATTAGTATGTGTATATATGTGTCCTCTGGTTCCCATTCCCCCTGATTAGTATGTGTATATATGTGTCCTCTGGTTCCCATTCCCCCTGATTACTCTGTGTATATATGTGTCCTCTGGTTCCCATTCCCCCTGATTAGTATATGTATATATGTGCCCTCTGGTTCCCATTTCCCCCTGATTACTATGTGTATATATGTGTCCTCTGTTCCCCATTCCCCCTGATTAGTATGTGTATATATGTGTCCTCTGGTTCCCATTCCCCCTGATTAGTATGTGTATATATGTGTCCTCTGGTTCCCCCTGATTACTATATGTATATATGTGTCCCCTGGTTCCCATTCCCCCTGATTAGTATGTGTATATATGTGTCCTCTGGTTCCCCATTCCCCCTGATTAGTATGTGTATATATGTGTCCTCTGGTTCCCATTCCCCCTGGTTAGTATGTGTATATATGTGTCCTCTGGTTCCCATTCCACCTGATTAGTATGTGTATATATGTGCCCTCTGGTTCCCATTTCCCCCTGATTACTATGTGTATATATGTGTCCTCTGTTCCCCATTCCCCCTGATTAGTATGTGTATATATGTGTCCTCTGGTTCCCATTCCCCCTGATTAGTATGTGTATATATGTGTCCTCTGGTTCCCCCTGATTACTATATGTATATATGTGTCCCCTGGTTCCCATTCCCCCTGATTAGTATGTGTATATATGTGTCCTCTGGTTCCCCATTCCCCCTGATTAGTATGTGTATATATGTGTCCTCTGGTTCCCATTCCCCCTGGTTAGTATGTGTATATATGTGTCCTCTGGTTCCCATTTCCCCCTGATTAGTATGTGTATATATGTGTCCTCTGGTTCCCATTTCCCCTGATTAGTATGTGTATATATGTGTCCTCTGGTTCCCATTCCCCCTGATTAGTATGTGTATATATGTGTCCTCTGGTTCCCCCTGATTACTATGTGTATATATGTGTCCCCTGGTTCCCATTCCCCCTGATTAGTATGTGTATATATGTGTCCTCTGGTTCCCATTCCCCCTGATTAGTATGTGTATATATGTGTCCTCTGGTTCCCATTCCCCCTGATTAGTATGTGTATATATGTGTCCTCTGGTTCCCATTCCCCCTGGTTAGTATGTGTATATATGTGTCCTCTGGTTCCCATTTCCCCCTGATTAGTATGTGTATATATGTGTCCTCTGGTTCCCATTTCCCCTGATTAGTATGTGTATATATATGTCCTCTGGTTCCCATTCCCCCTGATTAGTATGTGTATATATGTGTCCTCTGGTTCCCCCTGATTACTATGTGTATATATGTGTCCCCTGGTTCCCATTCCCCCTGATTAGTATGTGTATATATGTGTCCTCTGGTTCCCATTCCCCCTGATTAGTATTTGTATATATATGTCCTCTGGTTCCCATTTCCCCCTGGTTACTATGTGTATATATGTGCCCTGTGGTTCCCATTTCCCCCTGATTAGTATGTGTATATACGTGTCCTCTGGTTCCCATTCCCCCTGATTAGTATGTGTATATATGTGTCCTCTGGTTCCCATTCCCTCTGATTATTATGTGTATATATGTGTCCTCTGGTTCCCATTTCCCCTGATTAGTATGTGTATATATGTGTCCTCTGGTTCCCATTCCCCCTGATTACTCTGTGTATATATGTGTCCTCTGGTTCCCCCTGATTACTATGTGTATATATGTGTCCCCTGGTTCCCATTCCCCCTGATTAGTATGTGTATATATGTGTCCTCTGGTTCCCATTTCCCCTGATTAGTATGTGTATATATGTGTCCTCTGGTTCCCATTCCCCCTGATTAGTATGTGTATATATGTGTCCTCTGGTTCCCCCTGATTACTATGTGTATATATGTGTCCCCTGGTTCCCATTCCCCCTGATTAGTATGTGTATATATGTGTCCTCTGGTTCCCAATCCCCCTGATTACTATGTGTATATATGTGTCCTCTGGTTCCCATTCCCCCTGATTACTATGTGTATATATGTGTCCTCTGGTTCCCATTCCCCCTGGTTAGTATGTGTATATATGTGTCCTCTGGTTCCCATTTCCCCCTGATTAGTATGTGTATATATGTGTCCTCTGGTTCCCATTTCCCCTGATTAATATGTGTATATATGTGTCCTCTGGTTCCCATTCCCCCTGATTAGTATGTGTATATATGTGTCCTCTGGTTCCCCCTGATTACTATGTGTATATATGTGTCCCCTGGTTCCCATTCCCCCTGATTAGTATGTGTATATATGTGTACTCTGGTTCCCATTCCCCCTGATTAGTATGTGTATATATGTGTCCTCTGGTTCCCCATTCCCCCTGATTAGTATGTGTATATATGTGTCCTCTGGTTCCCATTCCCCCTGATTAGTATGTGTATATATGTGTCCTCTGGTTCCCATTCCCCCTGGTTAGTATGTGTATATATGTGTCCTCTGGTTCCCATTTCCCCCTGATTAGTATGTGTATATATGTGTCCTCTGGTTCCCATTTCCCCTGATTAGTATGTGTATATATATGTCCTCTGGTTCCCATTCCCCCTGATTAGTATGTGTATATATTTGTCCTCTGGTTCCCCCTGATTACTATGTGTATATATGTGTCCCCTGGTTCCCATTCCCCCTGATTAGTATGTGTATATATGTGTCCTCTGGTTCCCATTCCCCCTGATTACTATGTGTATATATGTGTCCTCTGGTTCCCATTCCCCCTGATTAGTATGTGTATATATGTGTCCTCTGGTTCCCATTCCCCCTGATTAGTATGTGTATATATGTGTCCTCTGGTTCCCCCTGATTACTATGTGTATATATGTGTCCCCTGGTTCCCATTCCCCCTGATTAGTATGTGTATATATGTGTACTCTGGTTCCCATTCCCCCTGATTAGTATGTGTATATATGTGTCCTCTGGTTCCCATTCCCCCTGATTATTATGTGTATATATGTGTCCTCTGGTTCCCATTTCCCCTGATTAGTATGTGTTTATATATGTGTCCTCTGGTTCCCATTCCCCCTGATTACTCTGTGTATATATGTGTCCTCTGGTTCCCATTCCCCCTGATTAGTATGTGTATATATGTGCCCTCTGGTTCCCATTTCCCCCTGATTACTATGTGTATATATGTGTCCTCTGTTCCCCATTCCCCCTGATTAGTATGTGTATATATGTGTCCTCTGGTTCCCATTCCCCATGATTAGTATGTGTATATATGTGTCCTCTGGTTCCCCCTGATTACTATGTGTATATATGTGTCCCCTGGTTCCCATTCCCCCTGATTAGTATGTGTATATATGTGTCCTCTGGTTCCCCATTCCCCCTGATTAGTATGTGTATATATGTGTCCTCTGGTTCCCATTCCCCCTTGTTAGTATGTGTATATATGTGTCCTCTGGTTCCCATTTCCCCCTGATTAGTATGTGTATATATGTGTCCTCTGGTTCCCATTTCCCCTGATTAGTATGTGTATATATGTGTCCTCTGGTTCCCATTCCCCCTGATTAGTATGTGTATATATGTGTCCTCTGGTTCCCCCTGATTACTATGTGTATATATGTGTCCCCTGGTTCCCATTCCCCCTTATTAGTATGTGTATATATTTGTCCTCTGGTTCCCATTCCCCCTGATTAGTATGTGTATATATGTGTCCTCTGGTTCCCATTCCCCCTGATTAGTATGTGTATATATGTGTCCTCTGGTTCCCATTCCCCCTGGTTAGTATGTGTATATATGTGTCCTCTGGTTCCCATTTCCCCCTGATTAGTATGTGTATATATGTGTCCTCTGGTTCCCATTTCCCCTGATTAGTATGTGTATATATATGTCCTCTGGTTCCCATTCCCCCTGATTAGTATGTGTATATATGTGTCCTCTGGTTCCCCCTGATTACTATGTGTATATATGTGTCCCCTGGTTCCCATTCCCCCTGATTAGTATGTGTATATATGTGTCCTCTGGTTCCCATTCCCCCTGATTACTATGTGTATATATGTGTCCTCTGGTTCCCATTCCCCCTGATTAGTATGTGAATATATGTGTCCTCTGGTTCCCATTCCCCCTGATTAGTATGTGTATATATGTGTCCTCTGGTTCCCATTTCCCCCTGGTTACTATGTGTATATATGTGCCCTCTGGTTCCCATTTCCCCCTGATTAGTATGTGTATATATGTGTCCTCTGGTTCCCATTCCCCCTGATTACTCTGTGTATATATGTGTCCTCTGGTTCCCATTCCCCCTGATTAGTATGTGTATATATGTGCCCTCTGGTTCCCATTTCCCCCTGATTACTATGTGTATATATGTGTCCTCTGGTTCCCATTCCCCCTGATTACTATGTGTATATATGTGTCCTCTGGTTCCCCATTCCCCCTGATTAGTATGTGTATATATGTGTCCTCTGGTTCCCATTCCCCCTGATTAGTATGTGTATATATGTGTCCTCTGGTTCCCATTTCCCCCTGATTAGTATGTGTATATATGTGTCCTCTGGTTCCCATTTCCCCCTGATTAGTATGTGTATATATGTGTCCTCTGGTTCCCATTCCCCCTGATTAGTATGTGTATATATGTGTCCTCTGGTTCCCATTCCCCCTGATTAGTATGTGTATATATGTGTCCTCTGGTTCCCCATTTCCCCTGATTAGTATGTGTATATATGCGTCCCCTGGTTCCCATTCCCCCTGATTAGTATGTGTATATATGCGTCCTCTGGTTCCCATTCCCCCTGATTAGTATGTGTATATATGTGTCCTCTGGTTCCCATTCCCCCTGATTACTATGTGTATATATGTGTTCACTGGTTCCCATTCCCCCTGGTTAGTATGTGTATATATATGTGTCCTCTGGTTCCCATTTCCCCCTGATTAGTATGTGTATATATGTGTCCTCTGGTTCCCATTCCCCCTGATTACTCTGTGTATATATGTGTCCTCTGGTTCCCATTCCCCCTGATTAGTATGTGTATATATGTGCCCTCTGGTTCCCATTTCCCCCTGATTACTATGTGTATATATGTGTCCTCTGGTTCCCATTCCCCCTGATTACTATGTGTATATATGTGTCCTCTGGTTCCCGATTCCCCCTGATTAGTATGTGTATATATGTGTCCTCTGGTTCCCATTCCCCCTGATTAGTATGTGTATATATGTGTCCTCTGGTTCCCATTTCCCCCTGATTAATATGTGTATATATGTGTCCTCTGGTTCCCATTTCCCCCTGATTAGTATGTGTATATATGTGTCCTCTGGTTCCCATTCCCCCTGATTAGTATGTGTATATATGTGTCCTCTGGTTCCCATTCCCCCTGATTAGTATGTGTATATATGTGTCCTCTGGTTCCCCATTTCCCCTGATTAGTATGTATATATATGCGTCCCCTGGTTCCCATTCCCCCTGATTAGTATGTGTATATATGCGTCCTCTGGTTCCCATTCCCCCTGATTAGTATGTGTATATATGTGTCCTCTGGTTCCCATTTCCCCCTGATTAGTATGTGTATATATGTGTCCTCTGGTTCCCATTTCCCCTGATTAGTATGTGTATATATGTATTGTGCTCTTTTTGTTTACACCTCTCTGTTGTTTGTGTTGGGATGGAGTAAATAAAACCCCTAATACGTATTCCTGCGCCTGTCTTCAAATCATTATACAACGTGATAACAACAAACAGTAAGTCTTCATGTTATTTACATTAAAACATTAACACACACACATGTATATATATATATTATATACAGCTATGGAAAAAATTAAGAGACCACTGCACATTTTTCTTAAATCAGCATCTCTACATGTATGACAGCCATTCCATTCCAGTGTCTGTTGAATTCCAACACAAGCACACCTCATTCTAC
>NW_028167052.1:0-42500 GCF_964263955.1 Coregonus lavaretus | reverse complement strand
ATTCAGGTGCTCTGTAACATCCACCATAAATGCAAGGTCCGGCATCCATTCTGCGGAATGAAATTCTAACACTGGTTTGCCCTTTTCTTCCATGAACTGTTCAATTTCTTCTCGTAAATCAAAGAAACGCCTCAGCACAGCACCTCGGCTTAACCATCTTACCTCAGTGTGGTATGGCAGGCCATAGATGTGGTCTTTCTCTCTGAGAAGGCTGTCAAACTGACGGTGATTCAGGCTTCTGGATCGGATGAAATTAACAGTTTGGATGACCACCTTCATGACGTTATCCATCTTTAATGACTTGCAACACAAAGCCTCCTGGTGCAAAATACAGTGAAAAGTCAAAAAATCACGTCCTCCATTTGCAGATTGCACTTTCTCTCTGAACTTTGTCACAACGCCTGCTTTTTTCCAGATCATTGAGGGCGCACCATCTGTAGCCAGGCTGACAGCGCGGGACCAGTCCACTCCGACCCTGTCCAGCGCGCCGACGAGTGCGGTCAAAATATCAGCTGCTGTCGTTGTATCTGTCATCGGCACCAACTCCACGAACTCCTCGGTGACGGTCAATGTGTCATCAACTCCGCGGATGAAAAAATGGCCAGTTGTGCAACATCTGTAATGTTCGTGCTTTCATCAATTGCAACCGAAAACACAATAAATAACTTTACTTTTTGCTTCAACTGGCTGTCCAAATCCACTGAAAGATCGGAAATCCTGTCTGCAACTGTGTTTCTTGTCAGGCTGATATTTGCAAAAGCCTGCCGCTTTTCAGGACACACAATCTCCGCTGCCTTCATCATGCATGTTTTTACAAATTCACCCTCACTAAATGGTTTTGAAGCCACTGCGATTTCATTAGCAATGAGGTAGCTAGCTTTCACTGCAGCGTCACTGATGTCTCGGCTGTGAGTAAACACAGACTGCTGTTTCTTCAGACCCGCCAACAGTTCATTCACCTTCTCTCATCTCCGCTGTCCTTGAAAGTTGTCATATTTGTCGGCATGAAGACTCACATAGTGGCGACGAAGGTTATATTCTTTCAGCACTGCAACATGCTCTGAACACACCAAACATACAGCTTTCCCATTCAATTCCGTGATTAAATAGGATGACCATTTTTCTTGGAACACTCTGCACTCTGCGTCCACTTTTCTCTTTTTTGACAGAGACATATTGGGGCAATGAGGGTGCCAAAGCAGATAATGTTAAAAGTAGAAGCCGTAATAAATATCGCGGGCAAAACAAAGTAGCTCATTGGCTGCACGTGCTTGACCTACTTGCTCTGCCCCGGTATAAACAGTTTGCTTGCTTAACACAATTGCTATTGCGCCATCCAGTGGACGCAATTGGAACAGCAGTTTATTTTATTGAAAAATTGCAGCGCATTTTTATACTTAAAAAAAAAATATATATATATATATATATATATTTTTTTTTTTTGAATCATCTCGCGGGCCGGATTAAACCCGTTTGCGGGCCTCATCCGGCCTGCGGGCCGTACGTTTGACACCCCTGGGTTACACACACACACCTGGTTACACAGACAGGTTACACACACACCTGGTTACACAGACAGGTTACACACACACCTGGTTACACAGACAGGTTACACACACACCTGGTTACACAGACAGGTTACACACACACACCTGGTTACACAGACAGGTTACACACACACACCTGGTTACACAGACAGGTTACACACACACCTGGTTACACAGACAGGTTACACACACACCTGGTTACACAGACAGGTTACACACACACAGGTTACAAACACACCTGGTTACACAGACAGGTTACACACACACCTGGTTACACAGACAGGTTACACACACACCTGGTTACACAGACAGGTTACACACACACCTGGTTACACAGACAGGTTACACACACACCTGGTTACACAGACAGGTTACACACACCTGGTTACACAGACAGGTTACACACACACCTGGTTACACAGACAGGTTACACACACACCTGGTTACACAGACAGGTTACACACACACACCTGGTTACACAGACAGGTTAGACACACACCTGGTTACACAGACAGGTTACACACACACCTGGTTACACAGACAGGTTACACACACACCTGGTTACACAGACAGGTTACACACACACAGGTTACACACACACCTGGTTACACAGACAGGTTACACACACACCTGGTTACACAGACAGGTTACACACACACCTGGTTACACAGACAGGTTACACACACACACCTGGTTACACAGACAGGTTAGACACACACCTGGTTCCAGTATAGACTAGGGATTTTGAATTTTGAATGATATCCAGATAGTCTAAATAAAACAATGTTCATAGTAATTGCTATTTAATCTCTTGACCAATCAAAATGCTGAGGGTATACAGTGCGCTGTTGTTTTTTGGCTACTATTCTCTGGTAGTTGTCAGCTAACGGCTAACGGCTAACAGTGAAAGAGAAGTCTGATGCGGAGGTCTTGTTGAACCTCTGTTAGGTGCGTTCCTGTAATCACTAATTGAACTGGCTGCCGTTGTCAGGGCCACAGAATTAGGAATTAGAATATTCGTTATTAAATATAATTAAATAGTGGAGCTAAATGCACTATGAAAGTAAAATGCCTTTCCATGTAACTTGAAAATAACACTTTCAAATGCAATGGTATATCCTTCATGTAACAACGTCACGAGGATCATGTTAAAATAGGCCTACAATTAGTATTTAAATGCTGTATTGATACTCAAACAAGTGGTTGAATACTAAAGTTAATTCGGATGTTCGAATAATCCTGAATACACACACAGGTTACACAAACACCTGTTGAAACGCACAGACACGCAAAAACACACACACAGACACACACACACAGACACACACACACAGACACACACAACCACAACCACACAACCACACAGGTTACACAAACACCTGTTGAAACGCACAGACACGCAAAAACACACACACAGACACACACACACAGACACACACACACAGACACACATAACCACAACCACACAACCACACAGGTTACACAAACACCTGTTGAAACGCACAGACACGCAAAAACACACACACAGACACACACACACAGACACACACACACAGAAACACACAACCACACAACCACAACCACACAACCACAACCACACAACCACACAGACACACACACACCTTCCCTCCATACATCTCATCCATGGGGGACAGAAGACCAGATGGCAGGACAGACGGGTGTACTTCTGATCCAGACAATCTTCTGGTCCCAGGTACTGGTCAGTCCGGGTTCTGGCAGGGGCAGGGATGGTGGTGGCAGGTGTGCTACGGAGAACCTTGGGGAATTTAATGTTGCCTTGTGTAGGCTGCTTCTCAGAAGGGCTCCCCTGCGTAGAGGTTACAGGTCAGAGGTTAGGGGTTAGAGATGTAGCCTCAGTAGGTATGATATCTGAGATACAGGTCATGTTATACAGACAGGAGATACAGGTCATATTATACAGGAGATAGAGTGCCTTGCAAAGGTATTCACCCCCCTTGCAGTTTTTCCTATTTTGTTGCATTACAACCTGTAATTTAAATGGGTTTTTATTTGGATTTCATATAATGGATATGGAATGTAATGGAAAACAGTCCAAATAGGTGAAATGAAATGAAAAAATACCTTGTTTCAGAAAATTCAAAAAATGAAAACGGAAAAGTGGTGCGTGCATATATATTCACCCCCTTTGCTCTGATGCCCCTAAATAAGATCTGGTGCAACCAATTACCTTCAGAAGTCACATAATTAGTTAAATAAAGTTCACCTGTGTGCAATCTAAGTGTCACATGATCTGTCACATGATCTCAGTGTATATATACACCTGTTCTGAAAGGCCCCAGAGTCTGCAACACCACTAAGCAAGGGGCACCACCAAGCAAGCGGCACCATGAAGACCAAGGAGCTCTCCAAACAGTTCAGGGACAAAGTTGTGGAGAAGTACAGATCAGGGTTGGGTTATAAAAAAATATATGAAACTTTGAACATCCCACGGACCACCATTAAATCCATTATTAAAACATTTAAAGAATATGGCACCACAACAAACCTGCCAAGAGAGGGCCGCCCACCAAAACTCACGGACCAGGCAAGGAGGGCATTAATCAGAGGCAACAAAGACACCAAAGATAACCCTGAAGGAGCTGTAAAGCTCCACAGCGGAGATTGGAGTATCTGTCCATGATAACGGGGTGCAACTTTACCGTGACAGTGTGTGAGATGAGTAGAACTCCTAGTAGCAATATTGTCAACGCTGTCTTCTTCCCCATGGTGACTCCTGACGGACTAACCAACTCGCCTTCTTCAATACACAATATGGACCAACACACTATCTCTGGAACATGGATCATTAATCAATCATTACCCTCATCTGTCAATGTGGACCGACCAACAAACACACACACACACACACACACACACACACACACACACACACACACACACACACACACACACACACACTGCAATACACACAGAGTGAGTGTGTGTGTGTGTGTTCGGGAAGTCCAGCCCAGTTGTTCCAGTAATTGACGGAAAAGTGTGTTTCAACACTCAACTAGACGCACGCACGCACACGCACACACACACACACACACGCACACGCACACGCACACGCACACGCACACGCACACGCACACGCACACACACACACACACACACACACACACACACACACACACACACACACACACACACACACGCACACGCACACGCACACGCACACGCACACGCACACGCACACGCACACGCACACGCACACACACACACCCAGCCACTCTCAGCTCATGCGGTCTGCCTTCCTCTGCATTCGTTCCAAACGTTCTAAATGTAAAGCTGTAACTTAAGCTGAAGTCCAAAAAAATTATGCAACGCAATGACACGACTAGGGGATCCACTGGGATCCACTGCACGACTAGGGGATCCACTGCACGTCTAGGGGATACACTGGAATCCACTGCACGACTAGGGGATCCACTGCACGACTAGGGGATCCACTGGGATCCCCTGCACGACTAGGGGATCCACTGGGATCCACTGCACGACTAAGGGGTCCACTGGGATCCACTGCACGACTAGGGGATCCACTGGGATCCACTGCACGACTAGGGGATCCACTGCACGACTAGGGGATCCACTGCACGACTAGTGGATCCGCTGCACGACTAGGGGATCCACTGCACGACTAGTGGATCCACTGCACGACTAGGGGATCCACTGCACGACTAGTGGATCCACTGCACGACTAGGGGATCCACTGCACGACTAGGGGATCCACTGCACAACTAGGGGATCCACTGCACGACTAGTGGATCCACTGCACGACTAGGGGATCCACTGCACGACTAGGGAATCCTCTGTAATCGGTGTGTTTGGTGTGTGTGTGTGTGTGTGTGGACGTGTTTAACTATACATGAAGACCAGAAGTCCCCACAAGAATAATAAATTAACAGAAATTTTAGGGTTAGGTTAGGATAAATAGGATTTTGAATCGGACTGAATTTTGTGTCCCCCCAAGGTTAGTCATACAAGACTGTGTGTGTGTGTGTGTGTGTGTGTGTGTGTGTGTGTGTGTGTGTGTGTGTGTGTGTGTGTGTGTGTGTGTGTGTGTGAGAGAGAGAGAGAGAGAGTCACCTCTAGCTCTGACCGTGTTAATGATTAAATACGTTGCAACATGATAGACAGATTTAGACAAACATTTAGTCAGATAGACAAGGCAGAGCCCAAACAGTATGTAACTAGAGGGTTAGAGAGATGTTAGGGGTTAGGGGTTAGGGGTTAGGGTCAGAGAGAGAGTCTGTAACTTACTGTAGAGGTTAGAGGTTAGGGTCAGAGAGACCGTCTGTAACTTACTGTAGAGGTTAGGGGTTAGGGTCAGAGAGACCGTCTGTAACTTACTGTAGGGGTTAGGGGTTAGGGTCAGAGAGAGAGTCCGTAACTTACTGTAGAGGTTAGGGGTTAGGGTCAGAGAGACCGTCTGTAACTTACTGTAGAGGTTAGGGGTTAGGGTCAGAGAGACCGTCTGTAACTTACTGTAGAGGTTAGGGGTTAGGGTCAGAGAGACCGTCTGTAACTTACTGTAGAGGTTAGGGGTTAGGGTCAGAGAGAGAGTCTGTAACTTACTGTAGAGGTTAGGGGTTAGGGTCAGAGAGACCGTCTGTAACTTACTGTAGAGGTTAGGTGTTAGGGTCAGAGAGACCGTCTGTAACTTACTGTAGAGGTTAGGGGTTAGGGTCAGAGAGACCGTCTGTAACTTACTGTAGAGGTTAGGGGTTAGGGTCAGAGAGACCGTCTGTAACTTACTGTAGAGGTTAGGGGTTAGGGTCAGAGAGAGAGTCTGTAACTTACTGTAGAGGTTAGGGGTTAGGGTCAGAGAGACCGTCTGTAACTTACTGTAGAGGTTAGGGGTTAGGGTCAGAGAGAGAGTCTGTAACTTACTGTAGAGGTTAGGGGTTAGGGTCAGAGAGACCGTCTGTAACTTACTGTAGAGGTTAGGGGTTAGGGTCAGAGAGACCGTCTGTAACTTACTGTAGAGGTTAGGGGTTAGGGTCAGAGAGAGAGTCTGTAACTTACTGTAGAGGTTAGGGGTTAGGGTCAGAGAGACCGTCTGTAACTTACTGTAGAGGTTAGGGGTTAGGGTCAGAGAGACCGTCTGTAACTTACTGTAGAGGTTAGGGGTTAGGGTCAGAGAGATCGTCTAACTTACTGTAGAGGTTAGGGGTTAGGGTCAGAGAGACCGTCTGTAACTTACTGTAGAGGTTAGGGGTTAGGGTCAGAGAGACCGTCTGTAACTTACTGTAGAGGTTAGGGGTTAAGGTCAGAGAGACCGTCTGTAACTTACTGTAGAGGTTAGGGGTTAGGGTCAGAGAGAGAGAGTCTGTAACTTACTGTAGAGGTTAGGGGTTAGGGTCAGAGAGACCGTCTGTAACTTACTGTAGAGGTTAGGGTTAGGGTCAGAGAGACCGTCTGTAACTTACTGTAGAGGTTAGCGGTTAGGGTCAGAGAGACCGTCTGTAACTTACTGTAGAGGTTAGGGGTTAGGGTCAGAGAGACCGTCTGTAACTTACTGTAGAGGTTAGGGGTTAGGGTCAGAGAGACCGTCTGTAACTTACTGTAGAGGTTAGGGGTTAGGGTCAGAGAGAGAGTCTGTAACTTACTGTAGAGGTTAGGGGTTAGGGTCAGAGAGAGAGTCTGTAACTTACTGTAGAGGTTAGGGGTTAGGGTCAGAGAGACCGTCTGTAACTTACTGTAGAGGTTAGGGGTTAGGGTCAGAGAGACCGTCTGTAACTTACTGTAGAGGTTAGGGGTTAGGGTCAGAGAGACCGTCTGTAACTTACTGTAGAGGTTAGGGGTTAGGGTCAGAGAGACCGTCTGTAACTTACTGTAGAGGTTAGGGGTTAGGGTCAGAGAGACCGTCTGTAACTTACTGTAGAGGTTAGGGGTTAGGGTCAGAGAGACCGTCTGTAACTTACTGTAGAGGTTAGGGGTTAGGGTCAGAGAGACCGTCTGTAACTTACTGTAGAGGTTAGGGGTTAGGGTCAGAGAGACCGTCTGTAACTTACTGTAGAGGTTAGGGGTTAGGGTCAGAGAGACCGTCTGTAACTTACTGTAGAGGTTAGGGGTTAGGGTCAGAGAGACCGTCTGTAACTTACTGTAGAGGTTAGGGGTTAGGGTTAGAGAGACCATCTGTAACTTACTGTAGAGGTTAGGGGTTAGGGTCAGAGAGACCGTCTGTAACTTACTGTAGAGGTTAGGGGTTAGGGTCAGAGAGACCGTCTGTAACTTACTGTAGAGGTTAGGGGTTAGGGTCAGAGAGACCGTCTGTAACTTACTGTAGAGGTTAGGGGTTAGGGTCAGAGAGACCGTCTGTAACTTACTGTAGAGGTTAGGGGTTAGGGTCAGAGAGACCGTCTGTAACTTACTGTAGAGGTTAGGGGTTAGGGTCAGAGAGACCGTCTGTAACTTACTGTAGAGGTTAGGGGTTAGGGTCAGAGAGAGCGTCTGTAACTTACTGTAGAGGTTAGGGGTTAGGGTCAGAGAGAGAGTCTGTAACTTACTGTAGAGGTTAGGGATTAGGGTCAGAGAGACCGTCTGTAACTTACTGTAGAGGTTAGGGTTAGGGTCAGAGAGACCGTATGTAACTTACTGTAGAGGTTAGGGTTTAGGGTCAGAGAGACCGTCTGTAACTTACTGTAGAGGTTAGGGGGTTAGGGTCAGAGAGACCGTCTGTAACTTACTGTAGAGGTTAGGGGTTAGGGTCAGAGAGACCGTCTGTAACTTACTGTAGAGGTTAGGGGTTAGGGTCAGAGAGACCGTCTGTAACTTACTGTAGAGGTTAGGGGTTAGGGTCAGAGAGACCGTCTGTAACTTACTGTAGAGGTTAGGGGTTAGGGTCAGAGAGACCGTCTGTAACTTACTGTAGAGGTTAGGGGTTAGGGTCAGAGAGACCGTCTGTAACTTACTGTAGAGGTTAGGGGTTAGGGTCAGAGAGACCGTCTGTAACTTACTGTAGAGGTTAGGGGTTAGGGTCAGAGAGAGAGTCTGTAACTTACTGTAGAGGTTAGGGGTTAGGGTCAGAGAGACCGTCTTTAACTTACTGTAGAGGTTAGGGTTTAGGGTCAGAGAGACCGTCTGTAACTTACTGTAGAGGTTAGGGGTTAGGGTCAGAGAGACCGTCTGTAACTTACTGTAGAGGTTAGGGGTTAGGGTCAGAGAGAGAGTCTGTAACTTACTGTAGAGGTTAGGGGTTAGGGTCAGAGAGACCGTCTGTAACTTACTGTAGAGGTTAGGGGTTAGGGTCAGAGAGACCGTCTGTAACTTACTGTAGAGGTTAGGGGTTAGGGTAAGAGAGACCGTCTGTAACTTACTGTAGAGGTTAGGGGTTAGGGTCAGACAGAGAGTCTGTAACTTAGTGTAGAGGTTAGGGGTTAGGGTCAGAGAGACCGTCTGTAACTTACTGTAGAGGTTAGGGGTTAGGGTCAGAGAGACCGTCTGTAACTTACTGTAGAGGTTAGGGGTTAGGGTCAGAGAGAGAGTCTGTAACTTACTGTAGAGGTTAGGGGTTAGGGTCAGAGAGAGAGTCTGTAACTTACTGTAGAGGTTAGGGGTTAGGGTCAGAGAGACCGTCTGTAACTTACTGTAGAGGTTAGGGGTTAGGGTCAGAGAGACCGTCTGTAACTTACTGTAGAGGTTAGGGGTTAGGGTCAGAGAGACCGTCTGTAATTTACTGTAGAGGTTAGGGGTTAGGGTCAGAGAGACGGTCTGTAACTTACTGTAGAGGTTAAGGGTTAGGGTCAGAGAGAGAGTCTGTAACTTACTGTAGAGGTTAGGGGTTAGGGTCAGAGAGTCCGTCTGTAACTTACTGTAGAGGTTAGGGGTTAGGGTCAGAGAGACCATCTGTAACTTACTGTAGAGGTTAGGGGTTAGGGTCAGAGAGACCGTCTGTAACTTACTGTAGAGGTTAGGTGTTAGGGTCAGAGAGAGTCTGTAACTTACTGTAGTGGTTAGGGGTTAGGGTCAGAGAGACCGTCTGTAACATACTGTAGAGGTTAGGGGTTAGGGTCAGAGAGAGAGTCTGTAACTTACTGTAGAGGTTAGGGGTTAGGGTCAGAGAGACCGTCTGTAACTTACTGTAGAGGTTAGGTGTTAGGGTCAGAGAGAGTCTGTAACTTACTGTAGTGGTTAGGGGTTAGGGTCAGAGAGACCGTCTGTAACATACTGTAGAGGTTAGGGGTTAGGGTCAGAGAGAGAGTCTGTAACTTACTGTAGAGGTTAGGGGTTAGGGTCAGAGAGACCGTCTGTAACTTACTGTAGAGGTTAGGGGTTAGGGTCAGAGAGACCGTCTGTAACTTACTGTAGAGGTTAGGGGTTAGGGTCAGAGAGACCGTCTGTAACTTACTGTAGAGGTTAGGGGTTAGGGTCAGAGAGACCGTCTGTAACTTACTGTAGAGGTTAGGGGTTAGGGTCAGAGAGACCGTCTGTAACTTACTGTAGAGGTTAGGGGTTAGGGTCAGAGAGACCGTCTGTAACTTACTGTAGAGGTTAGGGGTTAGGGTCAGAGAGACCGTCTGTAACTTACTGTAGAGGTTAGGGGTTAGGGTCAGAGAGACCGTCTGGAACTTACTGTAGAGGTTAGGGGTTAGGGTAATAGAGACCGTCTGTAACTTACTGTAGAGGTTAGGGGTTAGGGTCAGAGAGACCGTCTGTAACTTACTGTAGAGGTTAGGGGTTAGGGTCAGAGAGACCGTCTGTAACTTACTGTAGAGGTTAGGGGTTAGGGTCAGAGAGAGAGAGTCTGTAACTTACTGTAGAGGTTAGGGGTTAGGGTCAGAGAGAGAGTCTGTAACTTACTGTAGAGGTTAGGGGTTAGGGTCAGAGAGACCGTCTGTAACTTACTGTAGAGGTTAGGTGTTAGGCTCAGAGAGACCGTCTGTAACTTACTGTAGAGGTTAGGGGTTAGGGTCAGAGAGACCGTCTGTAACTTACTGTAGAGGTTAGGGGTTAGGGTCAGAGAGACCGTCTGTAACTTACTGTAGAGGTTAGGGGTTAGGGTCAGAGAGAGAGTCTGTAACTTACTGTAGAGGTTAGGGGTTAGGGTCAGAGAGACCGTCTGTAACTTACTGTAGAGGTTAGGGGTTAGGGTCAGAGAGACCGTCTGTAACTTACTGTAGAGGTTAGGGGTTAGGGTCAGAGAGACCGTCTGTAATTTACTGTAGAGGTTAGGGGTTAGGGTCAGAGAGACGGTCTGTAACTTACTGTAGAGGTTAAGGGTTAGGGTCAGAGAGAGAGTCTGTAACTTACTGTAGAGGTTAGGGGTTAGGGTCAGAGAGTCCGTCTGTAACTTACTGTAGAGGTTAGGGGTTAGGGTCAGAGAGACCATCTGTAACTTACTGTAGAGGTTAGGGGTTAGGGTCAGAGAGACCGTCTGTAACTTACTGTAGAGGTTAGGTGTTAGGGTCAGAGAGAGTCTGTAACTTACTGTAGTGGTTAGGGGTTAGGGTCAGAGAGACCGTCTGTAACATACTGTAGAGGTTAGGGGTTAGGGTCAGAGAGAGAGTCTGTAACTTACTGTAGAGGTTAGGGGTTAGGGTCAGAGAGACCGTCTGTAACTTACTGTAGAGGTTAGGTGTTAGGGTCAGAGAGAGTCTGTAACTTACTGTAGTGGTTAGGGGTTAGGGTCAGAGAGACCGTCTGTAACATACTGTAGAGGTTAGGGGTTAGGGTCAGAGAGAGAGTCTGTAACTTACTGTAGAGGTTAGGGGTTAGGGTCAGAGAGACCGTCTGTAACTTACTGTAGAGGTTAGGGGTTAGGGTCAGAGAGACCGTCTGTAACTTACTGTAGAGGTTAGGGGTTAGGGTCAGAGAGACCGTCTGTAACTTACTGTAGAGGTTAGGGGTTAGGGTCAGAGAGACCGTCTGTAACTTACTGTAGAGGTTAGGGGTTAGGGTCAGAGAGACCGTCTGTAACTTACTGTAGAGGTTAGGGGTTAGGGTCAGAGAGACCGTCTGTAACTTACTGTAGAGGTTAGGGGTTAGGGTCAGAGAGACCGTCTGTAACTTACTGTAGAGGTTAGGGGTTAGGGTCAGAGAGACCGTCTGGAACTTACTGTAGAGGTTAGGGGTTAGGGTAATAGAGACCGTCTGTAACTTACTGTAGAGGTTAGGGGTTAGGGTCAGAGAGACCGTCTGTAACTTACTGTAGAGGTTAGGGGTTAGGGTCAGAGAGAGAGTCTGTAACTTACTGTAGAGGTTAGGGGTTAGGGTCATAGAGACCGTCTGTAACTTACTGTAGAGGTTAGGGGTTAGGGTCAGAGAGACCGTCTGTAACTTACTGTAGAGGTTAGGGGTTAGGGTCAGAGAGAGAGAGTCTGTAACTTACTGTAGAGGTTAGGGGTTAGGGTCAGAGAGAGAGTCTGTAACTTACTGTAGAGGTTAGGGGTTAGGGTCAGAGAGACCGTCTGTAACTTACTGTAGAGGTTAGGTGTTAGGCTCAGAGAGACCGTCTGTAACTTACTGTAGAGGTTAGGGGTTAGGGTCAGAGAGACCGTCTGTAACTTACTGTAGAGGTTAGGGGTTAGGGTCAGAGAGACCGTCTGTAACTTACTGTAGAGGTTAGGGGTTAGGGTCAGAGAGAGAGTCTGTAACTTACTGTAGAGGTTAGGGGTTAGGGTCAGAGAGACCGTCTGTAACTTACTGTAGAGGTTAGGGGTTAGGGTCAGAGAGAGAGTCTGTAACTTACTGTAGAGGTTAGGGGTTAGGGTCAGAGAGAGAGTCTGTAACTTACTGTAGAGGTTAGGGGTTAGGGTCAGAGAGTCCGTCTGTAACTTACTGTAGAGGTTAGGGGTTAGGGTCAGAGAGACCGTCTGTAACTTACTGTAGAGGTTAGGGGTTAGGGTCAGAGAGACCGTCTGTAACTTACTGTAGAGGTTAGGGGTTAGGGTCAGAGAGACCGTCTGTAACTTACTGTAGAGGTTAGGTGTTAGGCTCAGAGAGACCGTCTGTAACTTACTGTAGAGGTTAGGGGTTAGGGTCAGAGAGACCGTCTGTAACTTACTGTAGAGGTTAGGGGTTAGGGTCAGAGAGACCGTCTGTAACTTACTGTAGAGGTTAGGGGTTAGGGTCAGAGAGACCGTCTGTAACTTACTGTAGAGGTTAGGTGTTAGGCTCAGAGAGACCGTCTGTAACTTACTGTAGAGGTTAGGGGTTAGGGTCAGAGAGACCGTCTGTAACTTACTGTAGAGGTTAGGGGTTAGGGTCAGAGAGACCGTCTGTAACTTACTGTAGAGGTTAGGGGTTAGGGTCAGAGAGAGAGTCTGTAACTTACTGTAGAGGTTAGGGGTTAGGGTCAGAGAGACCGTCTGTAACTTACTGTAGAGGTTAGGGGTTAGGGTCAGAGAGACCGTCTGTAACTTACTGTAGAGGTTAGGGGTTAGGGTCAGAGAGACCGTCTTTAACTTACTGTAGAGGTTAGGTGTTAGGGTCAGAGAGAGTCTGTAACTTACTGTAGTGGTTAGGGGTTAGGGTCAGAGAGACCGTCTGTAACTTACTGTAGAGGTTAGGGGTTAGGGTCAGAGAGAGAGTCTGTAACTTACTGTAGAGGTTAGGGGTTAGGGTCAGAGAGACCGTCTGTAACTTACTGTAGAGGTTAGGGGTTAAGGTCAGAGAGACTGTCTGTAACTTACTGTAGAGGTTATGGGTTAGGGTCAGAGAGACCGTCTGTAACTTACTGTAGAGGTTAGGGGTTAGGGTCAGAGAGAGAGTCTGTAACTTACTGTAGAGGTTAGGGGTTAGGGTCAGAGAGACCGTCTGTAACTTACTGTAGAGGTTAGGGGTTAGGGTCAGAGAGAGAGTCTGTAACTTACTGTAGAGGTTAGGGGTTAGGGTCAGAGAGACCGTCTGTAACTTACTGTAGAGGTTAGGGGTTAGGGTCAGAGAGAGAGAGTCTGTAACTTACTGTAGAGGTTAGGGGTTAGGGTCATAGAGACCGTCTGTAACTTACTGTAGAGGTTAGGGGTTAGGGTCAGAGAGACCGTCTGTAACTTACTGTAGAGGTTAGGGGTTAGGGTCAGAGAGAGAGAGTCTGTAACTTACTGTAGAGGTTAGGGGTTAGGGTCAGAGAGAGAGTCTGTAACTTACTGTAGAGTTTAGGGGTTAGGGTCAGAGAGACCGTCTGTAACTTACTGTAGAGGTTAGGTGTTAGGGTCAGAGAGACCGTCTGTAACTTACTGTAGAGGTTAGGGGTTAGGGTCAGAGAGACCGTCTGTAACTTACTGTAGAGGTTAGGGGTTAGGGTCAGAGAGACCGTCTGTAACTTACTGTAGAGGTTAGGGGTTAGGGTCAGAGAGAGAGTCTGTAACTTACTGTAGAGTTTAGGGGTTAGGGTCAGAGAGAGAGTCTGTAACTTACTGTAGAGGTTAGGGGTTAGGGTCAGAGAGACCGTCTGTAACTTACTGTAGAGGTTAGGGGTTAGGGTCAGAGAGACCGTCTGTAACTTACTGTAGAGGTTAGGGGTTAGGGTCAGAGAGACCGTCTGTAACTTACTGTAGAGGTTAGGGGTTAGGGTCAGAGAGACCGTCTGTAACTTACTGTAGAGGTTAGGGGTTAGGGTCAGAGAGACCGTCTGTAACTTACTGTAGAGGTTAGGGTTTAGGGTCAGAGAGACCGTCTGTAACTTACTGTAGAGGTTAGGGGTTAGGGTCAGAGAGACCGTCTGTAACTTACTGTAGAGGTTAGGGGTTAGGGTCAGAAAGACCGTCTGTAACTTACTGTAGAGGTTAGGGGTTAGGGTCAGAGAGACCGTCTGTAACTTACTGTAGAGGTTAGGGGTTTGGGTCAGAGAGACCATCTGTAACTTACTGTAGAGGTTAGGGGTTAGGGTCAGAGAGACCGTCTGTAACTTACTGTAGAGGTTAGGGGTTAGGGTCAGAGAGACCGTCTGTAACTTACTGTAGAGGTTAGGGGTTAGGGTCAGAGAGACCGTCTGTAACTTACTGTAGAGGTTAGGGGTTAGGGTCAGAAAGACCGTCTGTAACTTACTGTAGAGGTTAGGGGTTAGGGTCAGAGAGACCGTCTGTAACTTACTGTAGAGGTTAGGGGTTAGGGTCAGAGAGACCGTCTGTAACTTACTGTAGAGGTTAGGGGTTAGGGTCAGAGAGACCGTCTGTAACTTACTGTAGAGGTTAGGGGTTAGGGTCAGAGAGACCGTCTGTAACTTACTGTAGAGGTTAGGGGTTAGGGTCAGAGAGACCGTCTGTAACTTACTGTAGAGGTTAGGGGTTAGGGTCAGAGAGACCGTCTGTAACTTACTGTAGAGGTTAGGGGTTAGGGTAAGAGAGACCGTCTGTAACTTACTGTAGAGGTTAGGGGTTAGGGTCAGACAGAGAGTCTGTAACTTAGTGTAGAGGTTAGGGGTTAGGGTCAGAGAGACCGTCTGTAACTTACTGTAGAGGTTAGGGGTTAGGGTCAGAGAGACCGTCTGTAACTTACTGTAGAGGTTAGGGGTTAGGGTCAGAGAGAGAGTCTGTAACTTACTGTAGAGGTTAGGGGTTAGGGTCAGAGAGACCGTCTGTAACTTACTGTAGAGGTTAGGTGTTAGGGTCAGAGAGACCGTCTGTAACTTACTGTAGAGGTTAGGGGTTAGGGTCAGAGAGACCGTCTGTAACTTACTGTAGAGGTTAGGGGTTAGGGTCAGAGAGAGAGTCTGTAACTTAGTGTAGAGGTTAGGGGTTAGGGTCAGAGAGACCGTCTGTAACTTACTGTAGAGGTTAGGGGTTAGGGTCAGAGAGAGAGTCTGTAACTTACTGTAGAGGTTAGGGGTTAGGGTCAGAGAGAGAGTCTGTAACTTACTGTAGAGGTTAGGGGTTAGGGTCAGAGAGAGAGTCTGTAACTTACTGTAGAGGTTAGGTGTTAGGGTCAGAGAGACCGTCTGTAACTTACTGTAGAGGTTAGGGGTTAGGGTCAGAGAGACCGTCTGTAACTTACTGTAGAGGTTAGGGGTTAGGGTCAGAGAGAGAGTCTGTAACTTAGTGTAGAGGTTAGGGGTTAGGGTCAGAGAGACCGTCTGTAACTTACTGTAGAGGTTAGGGGTTAGGGTCAGAGAGAGAGTCTGTAACTTACTGTAGAGGTTAGGGGTTAGGGTCAGAGAGAGAGTCTGTAACTTACTGTAGAGGTTAGGGGTTAGGGTCAGAGAGAGAGTCTGTAACTTACTGTAGAGGTTAGGGGTTAGGGTCAGAGAGAGAGTCTGTAACTTACTGTAGAGGTTAGGGGTTAGGGTCAGAGAGACCGTCTGTAACTTACTGTAGAGGTTAGGGGTTAGGGTCAGAGAGACCGTCTGTAACTTACTGTAGAGGTTAGGGGTTAGGGTCAGAGAGACCGTCTGTAATTTACTGTAGAGGTTAGGGGTTAGGGTCAGAGAGACGGTCTGTAACTTACTGTAGAGGTTAAGGGTTAGGGTCAGAGAGAGAGTCTGTAACTTACTGTAGAGGTTAGGGGTTAGGGTCAGAGAGTCCGTCTGTAACTTACTGTAGAGGTTAGGGGTTAGGGTCAGAGAGACCATCTGTAACTTACTGTAGAGGTTAGGGGTTAGGGTCAGAGAGACCGTCTGTAACTTACTGTAGAGGTTAGGTGTTAGGGTCAGAGAGAGTCTGTAACTTACTGTAGTGGTTAGGGGTTAGGGTCAGAGAGACCGTCTGTAACTTACTGTAGAGGTTAGGGGTTAGGGTCAGAGAGAGAGTCTGTAACTTACTGTAGAGGTTAGGGGTTAGGGTCAGAGAGACCGTCTGTAACTTACTGTAGAGGTTAGGTGTTAGGGTCAGAGAGAGTCTGTAACTTACTGTAGTGGTTAGGGGTTAGGGTCAGAGAGACCGTCTGTAACATACTGTAGAGGTTAGGGGTTAGGGTCAGAGAGAGAGTCTGTAACTTACTGTAGAGGTTAGGGGTTAGGGTCAGAGAGACCGTCTGTAACTTACTGTAGAGGTTAGGGGTTAGGGTCAGAGAGACCGTCTGTAACTTACTGTAGAGGTTAGGGGTTAGGGTCAGAGAGACCGTCTGTAACTTACTGTAGAGGTTAGGGGTTAGGGTCAGAGAGACCGTCTGTAACTTACTGTAGAGGTTAGGGGTTAGGGTCAGAGAGACCGTCTGTAACTTACTGTAGAGGTTAGGGGTTAGGGTCAGAGAGACTGTCTGTAACTTACTGTAGAGGTTAGGGGTTAGGGTCAGAGAGACCGTCTGTAACTTACTGTAGAGGTTAGGGGTTAGGGTCAGAGAGACCGTCTGGAACTTACTGTAGAGGTTAGGGGTTAGGGTAATAGAGACCGTCTGTAACTTACTGTAGAGGTTAGGGGTTAGGGTCAGAGAGACCGTCTGTAACTTACTGTAGAGGTTAGGGGTTAGGGTCAGAGAGAGAGTCTGTAACTTACTGTAGAGGTTAGGGGTTAGGGTCAGAGAGACCGTCTTTAACTTACTGTAGAGGTTAGGGGTTAGGGTCATAGAGACCGTCTGTAACTTACTGTAGAGGTTAGGGGTTAGGGTCAGAGAGAGAGAGTCTGTAACTTACTGTAGAGGTTAGGGGTTAGGGTCAGAGAGAGAGTCTGTAACTTACTGTAGAGGTTAGGGGTTAGGGTCAGAGAGACCGTCTGTAACTTACTGTAGAGGTTAGGTGTTAGGGTCAGAGAGACCGTCTGTAACTTACTGTAGAGGTTAGGGGTTAGGGTCAGAGAGACCGTCTGTAACTTACTGTAGAGGTTAGGGTTTAGGGTCAGAGAGACCGTCTGTAACTTACTGTAGAGGTTAGGGGTTAGGGTCAGAGAGAGAGTCTGTAACTTACTGTAGAGGTTAGGGGTTAGGGTCAGAGAGACCGTCTGTAACTTACTGTAGAGGTTAGGGGTTAGGGTCAGAGAGAGAGTCTGTAACTTACTGTAGAGGTTAGGGGTTAGGGTCAGAGAGACCGTCTGTAACTTACTGTAGAGGTTAGGGGTTAGGGTCAGAGAGACCGTCTGTAACTTACTGTAGAGGTTAGGGGTTAGGGTCAGAGAGACCGTCTGTAACTTACTGTAGAGGTTAGGGGTTAGGGTCAGAGAGACCGTCTGTAACTTACTGTAGAGGTTAGGGGTTAGGGTCAGAGAGAGTCTGTAACTTACTGTAGAGGTTAGGGGTTAGGGTCAGAGAGACCGTCTGTAACTTACTGTAGAGGTTAGGGGTTAGGGTCAGAGAGACCGTCTGTAACTTACTGTAGAGGTTAGGGGTTAGGGTCAGAGAGACCGTCTGTAACTTACTGTAGAGGTTAGGGGTTAGGGTCAGAGAGACCGTCTGTAACTTACTGTAGAGGTTAGGGGTTAGGGTCAGAGAGACCGTCTGTAACTTACTGTAGAGGTTAGGGGTTAGGGTCAGAGAGACCGTCTGTAACTTACTGTAGAGGTTAGGGGTTAGGGTCAGAGAGACCGTCTGTAACTTACTGTAGAGGTTAGGGGTTAGGGTCAGAGAGACCGTCTGTAACTTACTGTAGAGGTTAGGGGTTAGGGTCAGAGAGACCGTCTGTAACTTACTGTAGAGGTTAGGGGTTAGGGTCAGAGAGACCGTCTGTAACTTACTGTAGAGGTTAGGGGTTAGGGTCAGAGAGAGAGTCTGTAACTTACTGTAGAGGTTAGGGGTTAGGGTCAGAGAGACCGTCTGTAACTTACTGTAGAGGTTAGGGGTTAGGGTCATAGAGACCGTCTGTAACTTACTGTAGAGGTTAGGGGTTAGGGTCAGAGAGAGAGTCTGTAACTTACTGTAGAGGTTAGGGGTTAGGGTCAGAGAGAGAGTCTGTAACTTACTGTAGAGGTTAGGGGTTAGGGTCAGAGAGACCGTCTGTAACTTACTGTAGAGGTTAGGTGTTAGGGCCAGAGAGACCGTCTGTAACTTACTGTAGAGGTTAGGGGTTAGGGTCAGAGAGACCGTCTGTAACTTACTGTAGAGGTTAGGGGTTAGGGTCAGAGAGAGAGTCTGTAACTTACTGTAGAGGTTAGGGGTTAGGGTCAGAGAGACCGTCTGTAACTTACTGTAGAGGTTAGGTGTTAGGGTCAGAGAGAGTCTGTAACTTACTGTAGTGGTTAGGGGTTAGGGTCAGAGAGACCGTCTGTAACATACTGTAGAGGTTAGGGGTTAGGGTCAGAGAGAGAGTCTGTAACTTACTGTAGAGGTTAGGGGTTAGGGTCAGAGAGACCGTCTGTAACTTACTGTAGAGGTTAGGGGTTAGGGTCAGAGAGACCGTCTGTAACTTACTGTAGAGGTTAGGGGTTAGGGTCAGAGAGACCGTCTGTAACTTACTGTAGAGGTTAGGGGTTAGGGTCAGAGAGACCGTCTGTAACTTACTGTAGAGGTTAGGGGTTAGGGTCAGAGAGACCGTCTGTAACTTACTGTAGAGGTTAGGGGTTAGGGTCAGAGAGACTGTCTGTAACTTACTGTAGAGGTTAGGGGTTAGGGTCAGAGAGACCGTCTGTAACTTACTGTAGAGGTTAGGGGTTAGGGTCAGAGAGACCGTCTGGAACTTACTGTAGAGGTTAGGGGTTAGGGTAATAGAGACCGTCTGTAACTTACTGTAGAGGTTAGGGGTTAGGGTCAGAGAGACCGTCTGTAACTTACTGTAGAGGTTAGGGGTTAGGGTCAGAGAGAGAGTCTGTAACTTACTGTAGAGGTTAGGGGTTAGGGTCAGAGAGACCGTCTTTAACTTACTGTAGAGGTTAGGGGTTAGGGTCATAGAGACCGTCTGTAACTTACTGTAGAGGTTAGGGGTTAGGGTCAGAGAGAGAGAGTCTGTAACTTACTGTAGAGGTTAGGGGTTAGGGTCAGAGAGAGAGTCTGTAACTTACTGTAGAGGTTAGGGGTTAGGGTCAGAGAGACCGTCTGTAACTTACTGTAGAGGTTAGGTGTTAGGGTCAGAGAGACCGTCTGTAACTTACTGTAGAGGTTAGGGGTTAGGGTCAGAGAGACCGTCTGTAACTTACTGTAGAGGTTAGGGGTTAGGGTCAGAGAGACCGTCTGTAACTTACTGTAGAGGTTAGGGGTTAGGGTCAGAGAGAGAGTCTGTAACTTACTGTAGAGGTTAGGGGTTAGGGTCAGAGAGACCGTCTGTAACTTACTGTAGAGGTTAGGGGTTAGGGTCAGAGAGAGAGTCTGTAACTTACTGTAGAGGTTAGGGGTTAGGGTCAGAGAGAGAGTCTGTAACTTACTGTAGAGGTTAGGGGTTAGGGTCAGAGAGACCGTCTGTAACTTACTGTAGAGGTTAGGGGTTAGGGTCAGAGAGACCGTCTGTAACTTACTGTAGAGGTTAGGGGTTAGGGTCAGAGAGACCGTCTGTAACTTACTGTAGAGGTTAGGTGTTAGGGTCAGAGAGAGTCTGTAACTTACTGTAGTGGTTAGGGGTTAGGGTCAGAGAGACCGTCTGTAACTTACTGTAGAGGTTAGGGGTTAGGGTCAGAGAGACCGTCTGTAACTTACTGTAGAGGTTAGGGGTTAGGGTCAGAGAGACCGTCTGTAACTTACTGTAGAGGTTAGGGGTTAGGGTCAGAGAGACCGTCTGTAACTTACTGTAGAGGTTAGGGGTTAGGGTCAGAGAGACCGTCTGTAACTTACTGTAGAGGTTAGGGGTTAGGGTCAGAGAGACTGTCTGTAACTTACTGTAGAGGTTAGGGGTTAGGGTCAGAGAGACCGTCTGTAACTTACTGTAGAGGTTAGGGGTTAGGGTCAGAGAGACCGTCTGGAACTTACTGTAGAGGTTAGGGGTTAGGGTAATAGAGACCGTCTGTAACTTACTGTAGAGGTTAGGGGTTAGGGTCAGAGAGACCGTCTGTAACTTACTGTAGAGGTTAGGGGTTAGGGTCAGAGAGAGAGTCTGTAACTTACTGTAGAGGTTAGGGGTTAGGGTCAGAGAGACCGTCTTTAACTTACTGTAGAGGTTAGGGGTTAGGGTCATAGAGACCGTCTGTAACTTACTGTAGAGGTTAGGGGTTAGGGTCAGAGAGAGAGAGTCTGTAACTTACTGTAGAGGTTAGGGGTTAGGGTCAGAGAGAGAGTCTGTAACTTACTGTAGAGGTTAGGGGTTAGGGTCAGAGAGACCGTCTGTAACTTACTGTAGAGGTTAGGTGTTAGGGCCAGAGAGACCGTCTGTAACTTACTGTAGAGGTTAGGGGTTAGGGTCAGAGAGACCGTCTGTAACTTACTGTAGAGGTTAGGGGTTAGGGTCAGAGAGACCGTCTGTAACTTACTGTAGAGGTTAGGGGTTAGGGTCAGAGAGAGAGTCTGTAACTTACTGTAGAGGTTAGGGGTTAGGGTCAGAGAGACCGTCTGTAACTTACTGTAGAGGTTAGGGGTTAGGGTCAGAGAGAGAGTCTGTAACTTACTGTAGAGGTTAGGGGTTAGGGTCAGAGAGACCGTCTGTAACTTACTGTAGAGGTTAGGGGTTAGGGTCAGAGAGACCGTCTGTAACTTACTGTAGAGGTTAGGGGTTAGGGTCAGAGAGACCGTCTGTAACTTACTGTAGAGGTTAGGTGTTAGGGTCAGAGAGAGTCTGTAACTTACTGTAGTGGTTAGGGGTTAGGGTCAGAGAGACCGTCTGTAACTTACTGTAGAGGTTAGGGGTTAGGGTCAGAGAGAGAGTCTGTAACTTACTGTAGAGGTTAGGGGTTAGGGTCAGAGAGACCGTCTGTAACTTACTGTAGAGGTTAGGGGTTAGGGTCAGAGAGACTGTCTGTAACTTACTGTAGAGGTTATGGGTTAGGGTCAGAGAGACCGTCTGTAACTTACTGTAGAGGTTAGGGGTTAGGGTCAGAGAGAGAGTCTGTAACTTACTGTAGAGGTTAGGGGTTAGGGTCAGAGAGACCGTCTGTAACTTACTGTAGAGGTTAGGGGTTAGGGTCAGAGAGAGAGTCTGTAACTTACTGTAGAGGTTAGGGGTTAGGGTCAGAGAGACCGTCTGTAACTTACTGTAGAGGTTAGGGGTTAGGGTCAGAGAGACCGTCTGTAACTTACTGTAGAGATTAGGGGTTAGGGTCAGAGAGACCGTCTGTAACTTACTGTTGAGGTTAGGGGTTAGGGTCAGAGAGACCATCTGTAACTTACTGTAGAGGTTAGGGGTTAGGGTCAGAGAGAGAGTCTGTAACTTACTGTAGAGGTTAGGGATTAGGGTCAGAGAGACCGTCTGTAACTTACTGTAGAGGTTAGGTGTTAGGGTCAGAGAGACCGTCTGTAACTTACTGTAGAGGTTAGGGGTTTGGGTCAGAGAGACCATCTGTAACTTACTGTAGAGGTTAGGGGTTAGGGTCAGAGAGACCGTCTGTAACTTACTGTAGAGGTTAGGGGTTAGGGTCAGAGAGACCGTCTGTAACTTACTGTAGAGGTTAGGGGTTAGGGTCAGAGAGACCGTCTGTAACTTACTGTAGAGGTTAGGGGTTAGGGTCAGAGAGACCGTCTGTAACTTACTGTAGAGGTTAGGGGTTAGGGTCAGACAGAGAGTCTGTAACTTAGTGTAGAGGTTAGGGGTTTGGGTCAGAGAGACCGTCTGTAACTTACTGTAGAGGTTAGGGGTTAGGGTCAGAGAGACCGTCTGTAACTTACTGTAGAGGTTAGGGGTTAGGGTCAGAGAGAGAGTCTGTAACTTACTGTAGAGGTTAGGGGTTAGGGTCAGAGAGAGAGTCTGTAACTTACTGTAGAGGTTAGGGGTTGGGGTCAGAGAGACCGTCTGTAACTTACTGTAGAGGTTAGGGGTTAGGGTCAGAGAGACCGTCTGTAACTTACTGTAGAGGTTAGGGGTTAGGGTCAGAGAGAGAGTCTGTAACTTAGTGTAGAGGTTAGGGGTTAGGGTCAGAGAGACCGTCTGTAACTTACTGTAGAGGTTAGGGGTTAGGGTCAGAGAGACCGTCTGTAACTTACTGTAGAGGTTAGGGGTTAGGGTCAGAGAGACCGTCTGTAACTTACTGTAGAGGTTAGGGGTTAGGGTCAGAGAGACCGTCTGTAACTTACTGTAGAGGTTAGGGGTTAGGGTCAGAGAGACCGTCTGTAACTTACTGTAGAGGTTAGGGGTTAGGGTCAGAGAGACCGTCTGTAACTTACTGTAGAGGTTAAGGGTTAGGGTCAGAGAGAGAGTCTGTAACTTACTGTAGAGGTTAGGGGTTAGGGTCAGAGAGACCGTCTGTAACTTACTGTAGAGGTTAGGGGTTAGGGTCAGAGAGACCGTCTGTAACTTACTGTAGAGGTTAGGGGTTAGGGTCTTAGAGACCGTCTGTAACTTACTGTAGAGGTTAGGTGTTAGGGTCAGAGAGAGTCTGTAACTTACTGTATTGGTTAGGGGTTAGGGTCAGAGAGACCGTCTGTAACTTACTGTAGAGGTTAGGGGTTAGGGTCAGAGAGACCGTCTTTAACTTACTGTAGAGGTTAGGGGTTAGGGTCAGAGAGACCGTCTGCAACTTACTGTAGAGGTTAGGGGTTATGGTCAGAGAGAGAGTCTGTAACTTACTGTAGAGGTTAGGGGTTAGGGTCTTAGAGACCGTCTGTAACTTACTGTAGAGGTTAGGTGTTAGGGTCAGAGAGAGTCTGTAACTTACTGTATTGGTTAGGGGTTAGGGTCAGAGAGAGAGTCTGTAACTTACTGTAGAGGTTAGGGGTTAGGGTCAGAGAGACCGTCTTTAACTTACTGTAGAGGTTAGGGGTTAGGGTCAGAGAGACCGTCTGCAACTTACTGTAGAGGTTAGGGGTTATGGTCAGAGAGAGAGTCTGTAACTTACTGTAGAGGTTAGGGGTTAGGGTCAGAGAGACCGTCTGTAACTTACTGTAGTGGTTAGGGGTTAGGGTCAGAGAGACCGTCTGTAACTTACTGTAGAGGTTAGGGGTTAGGGTCAGAGAGACCGTCTGTAACTTACTGTAGAGGTTAGGGGTTAGGGTCAGAGAGACCGTCTGTAACTTACTGTAGAGGTTAGGGGTTAGGGTCAGAGAGACCGTCTGTAACTTACTGTAGAGGTTAGGGGTTAGGGTCAGAGAGACCGTCTGTAACTTACTGTAGAGGTTAGGGTTTAGGGTCAGAGAGACCGTCTGTAACTTACTGTAGAGGTTAGGGGTTAGGGTCAGAGAGACCGTCTGTAACTTACTGTAGAGGTTAGGGGTTAGGGTCAGAGAGACCGTCTCTAACTTACTGTAGAGGTTAGGGGTTAGGGTCAGAGAGACCGTCTGTAACTTACTGTAGAGGTTAGGGGTTAGGGTCAGAGAGACCTTCTGTAACTTACTGTAAAGGTTAGGGGTTAGGGTCAGACAGAGAGTCTGTAACTTAGTGTAGAGGTTAGGGGTTTGGGTCAGAGAGACCGTCTGTAACTTACTGTAGAGGTTAGGGGTTAGGGTCAGAGAGACCGTCTGTAACTTACTGTAGAGGTTAGGGGTTAGGGTCAGAGAGAGAGTCTGTAACTTACTGTAGAGGTTAGGGGTTAGGGTCAGAGAGACCGTCTTTAACTTACTGTAGAGGTTAGGGGTTAGGGTCAGAGAGAGAGTCTGTAACTTACTGTAGAGGTTAGGGGTTAGGGTCAGAGAGAGAGTCTGTAACTTACTGTAGAGGTTAGGGGTTAGGGTCAGAGAGACCGTCTGTAACTTACTGTAGAGGTTAGGGGTTAGGGTCAGAGAGAGAGTCTGTAACTTACTGTAGAGGTTAGGGGTTAGGGTCAGAGAGACCGTCTGTAACTTACTGTAGAGGTTAGGGGTTAGGGTCAGAGAGAGAGTCTGTAACTTACTGTAGAGGTTAGGGGTTAGGGTCAGAGAGACCGTCTGTAACTTACTGTAGAGGTTAGGGGTTAGGGTCAGAGAGAGAGAGTCTGTAACTTACTGTAGAGGTTAGGGGTTAGGGTCATAGAGACCGTCTGTAACTTACTGTAGAGGTTAGGGGTTAGGGTCAGAGAGACCGTCTGTAACTTACTGTAGAGGTTAGGGGTTAGGGTCAGAGAGAGAGAGTCTGTAACTTACTGTAGAGGTTAGGGGTTAGGGTCAGAGAGAGAGTCTGTAACTTACTGTAGAGTTTAGGGGTTAGGGTCAGAGAGACCGTCTGTAACTTACTGTAGAGGTTAGGTGTTAGGGTCAGAGAGACCGTCTGTAACTTACTGTAGAGGTTAGGGGTTAGGGTCAGAGAGACCGTCTGTAACTTACTGTAGAGGTTAGGGGTTAGGGTCAGAGAGACCGTCTGTAACTTACTGTAGAGGTTAGGGGTTAGGGTCAGAGAGAGAGTCTGTAACTTACTGTAGAGTTTAGGGGTTAGGGTCAGAGAGAGAGTCTGTAACTTACTGTAGAGGTTAGGGGTTAGGGTCAGAGAGACCGTCTGTAACTTACTGTAGAGGTTAGGGGTTAGGGTCAGAGAGACCGTCTGTAACTTACTGTAGAGGTTAGGGGTTAGGGTCAGAGAGACCGTCTGTAACTTACTGTAGAGGTTAGGGGTTAGGGTCAGAGAGACCGTCTGTAACTTACTGTAGAGGTTAGGGGTTAGGGTCAGAGAGACCGTCTGTAACTTACTGTAGAGGTTAGGGTTTAGGGTCAGAGAGACCGTCTGTAACTTACTGTAGAGGTTAGGGGTTAGGGTCAGAGAGACCGTCTGTAACTTACTGTAGAGGTTAGGGGTTAGGGTCAGAAAGACCGTCTGTAACTTACTGTAGAGGTTAGGGGTTAGGGTCAGAGAGACCGTCTGTAACTTACTGTAGAGGTTAGGGGTTTCGGTCAGAGAGACCATCTGTAACTTACTGTAGAGGTTAGGGGTTAGGGTCAGAGAGACCGTCTGTAACTTACTGTAGAGGTTAGGGGTTAGGGTCAGAGAGACCGTCTGTAACTTACTGTAGAGGTTAGGGGTTAGGGTCAGAGAGACCGTCTGTAACTTACTGTAGAGGTTAGGGGTTAGGGTCAGAAAGACCGTCTGTAACTTACTGTAGAGGTTAGGGGTTAGGGTCAGAGAGACCATCTGTAACTTACTGTAGAGGTTAGGGGTTAGGGTCAGAGAGACCGTCTGTAACTTACTGTAGAGGTTAGGGGTTAGGGTCAGAGAGACCGTCTGTAACTTACTGTAGAGGTTAGGGGTTAGGGTCAGAGAGACCGTCTGTAACTTACTGTAGAGGTTAGGGGTTAGGGTCAGAGAGACCGTCTGTAACTTACTGTAGAGGTTAGGGGTTAGGGTCAGAGAGACCGTCTGTAACTTACTGTAGAGGTTAGGGGTTAGGGTAAGAGAGACCGTCTGTAACTTACTGTAGAGGTTAGGGGTTAGGGTCAGACAGAGAGTCTGTAACTTAGTGTAGAGGTTAGGGGTTAGGGTCAGAGAGACCGTCTGTAACTTACTGTAGAGGTTAGGGGTTAGGGTCAGAGAGACCGTCTGTAACTTACTGTAGAGGTTAGGGGTTAGGGTCAGAGAGAGAGTCTGTAACTTACTGTAGAGGTTAGGGGTTAGGGTCAGAGAGAGAGTCTGTAACTTACTGTAGAGGTTAGGTGTTAGGGTCAGAGAGACCGTCTGTAACTTACTGTAGAGGTTAGGGGTTAGGGTCAGAGAGACCGTCTGTAACTTACTGTAGAGGTTAGGGGTTAGGGTCAGAGAGAGAGTCTGTAACTTAGTGTAGAGGTTAGGGGTTAGGGTCAGAGAGACCGTCTGTAACTTACTGTAGAGGTTAGGGGTTAGGGTCAGAGAGAGAGTCTGTAACTTAGTGTAGAGGTTAGGGGTTAGGGTCAGAGAGAGAGTCTGTAACTTACTGTAGAGGTTAGGGGTTAGGGTCAGAGAGAGAGTCTGTAACTTACTGTAGAGGTTAGGGGTTAGGGTCAGAGAGACCGTCTGTAACTTACTGTAGAGGTTAGGGGTTAGGGTCAGAGAGACCGTCTGTAACTTACTGTAGAGGTTAGGGGTTAGGGTCAGAGAGACCGTCTGTAATTTACTGTAGAGGTTAGGGGTTAGGGTCAGAGAGACGGTCTGTAACTTACTGTAGAGGTTAAGGGTTAGGGTCAGAGAGAGAGTCTGTAACTTACTGTAGAGGTTAGGGGTTAGGGTCAGAGAGTCCGTCTGTAACTTACTGTAGAGGTTAGGGGTTAGGGTCAGAGAGACCATCTGTAACTTACTGTAGAGGTTAGGGGTTAGGGTCAGAGAGACCGTCTGTAACTTACTGTAGAGGTTAGGTGTTAGGGTCAGAGAGAGTCTGTAACTTACTGTAGTGGTTAGGGGTTAGGGTCAGAGAGACCGTCTGTAACTTACTGTAGAGGTTAGGGGTTAGGGTCAGAGAGAGAGTCTGTAACTTACTGTAGAGGTTAGGGGTTAGGGTCAGAGAGACCGTCTGTAACTTACTGTAGAGGTTAGGTGTTAGGGTCAGAGAGAGTCTGTAACTTACTGTAGTGGTTAGGGGTTAGGGTCAGAGAGACCGTCTGTAACATACTGTAGAGGTTAGGGGTTAGGGTCAGAGAGAGAGTCTGTAACTTACTGTAGAGGTTAGGGGTTAGGGTCAGAGAGACCGTCTGTAACTTACTGTAGAGGTTAGGGGTTAGGGTCAGAGAGACCGTCTGTAACTTACTGTAGAGGTTAGGGGTTAGGGTCAGAGAGACCGTCTGTAACTTACTGTAGAGGTTAGGGGTTAGGGTCAGAGAGACCGTCTGTAACTTACTGTAGAGGTTAGGGGTTAGGGTCAGAGAGACCGTCTGTAACTTACTGTAGAGGTTAGGGGTTAGGGTCAGAGAGACTGTCTGTAACTTACTGTAGAGGTTAGGGGTTAGGGTCAGAGAGACCGTCTGTAACTTACTGTAGAGGTTAGGGGTTAGGGTCAGAGAGACCGTCTGGAACTTACTGTAGAGGTTAGGGGTTAGGGTAATAGAGACCGTCTGTAACTTACTGTAGAGGTTAGGGGTTAGGGTCAGAGAGACCGTCTGTAACTTACTGTAGAGGTTAGGGGTTAGGGTCAGAGAGAGAGTCTGTAACTTACTGTAGAGGTTAGGGGTTAGGGTCAGAGAGACCGTCTTTAACTTACTGTAGAGGTTAGGGGTTAGGGTCATAGAGACCGTCTGTAACTTACTGTAGAGGTTAGGGGTTAGGGTCAGAGAGAGAGAGTCTGTAACTTACTGTAGAGGTTAGGGGTTAGGGTCAGAGAGAGAGTCTGTAACTTACTGTAGAGGTTAGGGGTTAGGGTCAGAGAGACCGTCTGTAACTTACTGTAGAGGTTAGGTGTTAGGGTCAGAGAGACCGTCTGTAACTTACTGTAGAGGTTAGGGGTTAGGGTCAGAGAGACCGTCTGTAACTTACTGTAGAGGTTAGGGGTTAGGGTCAGAGAGACCGTCTGTAACTTACTGTAGAGGTTAGGGGTTAGGGTCAGAGAGAGAGTCTGTAACTTACTGTAGAGGTTAGGGGTTAGGGTCAGAGAGACCGTCTGTAACTTACTGTAGAGGTTAGGGGTTAGGGTCAGAGAGAGAGTCTGTAACTTACTGTAGAGGTTAGGGGTTAGGGTCAGAGAGAGAGTCTGTAACTTACTGTAGAGGTTAGGGGTTAGGGTCAGAGAGACCGTCTGTAACTTACTGTAGAGGTTAGGGGTTAGGGTCAGAGAGACCGTCTGTAACTTACTGTAGAGGTTAGGGGTTAGGGTCAGAGAGACCGTCTGTAACTTACTGTAGAGGTTAGGTGTTAGGGTCAGAGAGAGTCTGTAACTTACTGTAGTGGTTAGGGGTTAGGGTCAGAGAGACCGTCTGTAACTTACTGTAGAGGTTAGGGGTTAGGGTCAGAGAGACCGTCTGTAACTTACTGTAGAGGTTAGGGGTTAGGGTCAGAGAGACCGTCTGTAACTTACTGTAGAGGTTAGGGGTTAGGGTCATAGAGACCGTCTGTAACTTACTGTAGAGGTTAGGGGTTAGGGTCAGAGAGACCGTCTGTAACTTACTGTAGAGGTTAGGGGTTAGGGTCAGAGAGACTGTCTGTAACTTACTGTAGAGGTTAGGGGTTAGGGTCAGAGAGACCGTCTGTAACTTACTGTAGAGGTTAGGGGTTAGGGTCAGAGAGACCGTCTGGAACTTACTGTAGAGGTTAGGGGTTAGGGTAATAGAGACCGTCTGTAACTTACTGTAGAGGTTAGGGGTTAGGGTCAGAGAGACCGTCTGTAACTTACTGTAGAGGTTAGGGGTTAGGGTCAGAGAGAGAGTCTGTAACTTACTGTAGAGGTTAGGGGTTAGGGTCAGAGAGACCGTCTTTAACTTACTGTAGAGGTTAGGGGTTAGGGTCATAGAGACCGTCTGTAACTTACTGTAGAGGTTAGGGGTTAGGGTCAGAGAGAGAGAGTCTGTAACTTACTGTAGAGGTTAGGGGTTAGGGTCAGAGAGAGAGTCTGTAACTTACTGTAGAGGTTAGGGGTTAGGGTCAGAGAGACCGTCTGTAACTTACTGTAGAGGTTAGGTGTTAGGGTCAGAGAGACCGTCTGTAACTTACTGTAGAGGTTAGGGGTTAGGGTCAGAGAGACCGTCTGTAACTTACTGTAGAGGTTAGGGGTTAGGGTCAGAGAGACCGTCTGTAACTTACTGTAGAGGTTAGGGGTTAGGGTCAGAGAGAGAGTCTGTAACTTACTGTAGAGGTTAGGGGTTAGGGTCAGAGAGACCGTCTGTAACTTACTGTAGAGGTTAGGGGTTAGGGTCAGAGAGAGAGTCTGTAACTTACTGTAGAGGTTAGGGGTTAGGGTCAGAGAGAGAGTCTGTAACTTACTGTAGAGGTTAGGGGTTAGGGTCAGAGAGACCGTCTGTAACTTACTGTAGAGGTTAGGGGTTAGGGTCAGAGAGACCGTCTGTAACTTACTGTAGAGGTTAGGGGTTAGGGTCAGAGAGACCGTCTGTAACTTACTGTAGAGGTTAGGTGTTAGGGTCAGAGAGAGTCTGTAACTTACTGTAGTGGTTAGGGGTTAGGGTCAGAGAGACCGTCTGTAACTTACTGTAGAGGTTAGGGGTTAGGGTCAGAGAGAGAGTCTGTAACTTACTGTAGAGGTTAGGGGTTAGGGTCAGAGAGACCGTCTGTAACTTACTGTAGAGGTTAGGGGTTAGGGTCAGAGAGACTGTCTGTAACTTACTGTAGAGGTTATGGGTTAGGGTCAGAGAGACCGTCTGTAACTTACTGTAGAGGTTAGGGGTTAGGGTCAGAGAGAGAGTCTGTAACTTACTGTAGAGGTTAGGGGTTAGGGTCAGAGAGACCGTCTGTAACTTACTGTAGAGGTTAGGGGTTAGGGTCAGAGAGAGAGTCTGTAACTTACTGTAGAGGTTAGGGGTTAGGGTCAGAGAGACCGTCTGTAACTTACTGTAGAGGTTAGGGGTTAGGGTCAGAGAGACCGTCTGTAACTTACTGTAGAGATTAGGGGTTAGGGTCAGAGAGACCGTCTGTAACTTACTGTTGAGGTTAGGGGTTAGGGTCAGAGAGACCATCTGTAACTTACTGTAGAGGTTAGGGGTTAGGGTCAGAGAGAGAGTCTGTAACTTACTGTAGAGGTTAGGGGTTAGGGTCAGAGAGAGAGTCTGTAACTTACTGTAGAGTTTAGGGGTTAGGGTCAGAGAGAGAGTCTGTAACTTACTGTAGAGGTTAGGGATTAGGGTCAGAGAGACCGTCTGTAACTTACTGTAGAGGTTAGGTGTTAGGGTCAGAGAGACCGTCTGTAACTTACTGTAGAGGTTAGGGGTTTGGGTCAGAGAGACCATCTGTAACTTACTGTAGAGGTTAGGGGTTAGGGTCAGAGAGACCGTCTGTAACTTACTGTAGAGGTTAGGGGTTAGGGTCAGAGAGACCGTCTGTAACTTACTGTAGAGGTTAGGGGTTAGGGTCAGAGAGACCGTCTGTAACTTACTGTAGAGGTTAGGGGTTAGGGTCAGAGAGACCGTCTGTAACTTACTGTAGAGGTTAGGGGTTAGGGTCAGACAGAGAGTCTGTAACTTAGTGTAGAGGTTAGGGGTTTGGGTCAGAGAGACCGTCTGTAACTTACTGTAGAGGTTAGGGGTTAGGGTCAGAGAGACCGTCTGTAACTTACTGTAGAGGTTAGGGGTTAGGGTCAGAGAGAGAGTCTGTAACTTACTGTAGAGGTTAGGGGTTAGGGTCAGAGAGAGAGTCTGTAACTTACTGTAGAGGTTAGGGGTTGGGGTCAGAGAGACCGTCTGTAACTTACTGTAGAGGTTAGGGGTTAGGGTCAGAGAGACCGTCTGTAACTTACTGTAGAGGTTAGGGGTTAGGGTCAGAGAGAGAGTCTGTAACTTAGTGTAGAGGTTAGGGGTTAGGGTCAGAGAGACCGTCTGTAACTTACTGTAGAGGTTAGGGGTTAGGGTCAGAGAGACCGTCTGTAACTTACTGTAGAGGTTAGGGGTTAGGGTCAGAGAGACCGTCTGTAACTTACTGTAGAGGTTAGGGGTTAGGGTCAGAGAGACCGTCTGTAACTTACTGTAGAGGTTAGGGGTTAGGGTCAGAGAGACCGTCTGTAACTTACTGTAGAGGTTAAGGGTTAGGGTCAGAGAGAGAGTCTGTAACTTACTGTAGAGGTTAGGGGTTAGGGTCAGAGAGACCGTCTGTAACTTACTGTAGAGGTTAGGGGTTAGGGTCAGAGAGACCGTCTGTAACTTACTGTAGAGGTTAGGGGTTAGGGTCTTAGAGACCGTCTGTAACTTACTGTAGAGGTTAGGTGTTAGGGTCAGAGAGAGTCTGTAACTTACTGTATTGGTTAGGGGTTAGGGTCAGAGAGACCGTCTGTAACTTACTGTAGAGGTTAGGTGTTAGGGTCAGAGAGAGAGTCTGTAACTTACTGTAGAGGTTAGGGGTTAGGGTCAGAGAGACCGTCTTTAACTTACTGTAGAGGTTAGGGGTTAGGGTCAGAGAGACCGTCTGCAACTTACTGTAGAGGTTAGGGGTTATGGTCAGAGAGAGAGTCTGTAACTTACTGTAGAGGTTAGGGGTTAGGGTCAGAGAGACCGTCTGTAACTTACTGTAGTGGTTAGGGGTTAGGGTCAGAGAGACCGTCTGTAACTTACTGTAGAGGTTAGGGGTTAGGGTCAGAGAGACCGTCTGTAACTTACTGTAGAGGTTAGGGGTTAGGGTCAGAGAGACCGTCTGTAACTTACTGTAGAGGTTAGGGGTTAGGGTCAGAGAGACCGTCTGTAACTTACTGTAGAGGTTAGGGGTTAGGGTCAGAGAGACCGTCTGTAACTTACTGTAGAGGTTAGGGTTTAGGGTCAGAGAGACCGTCTGTAACTTACTGTAGAGGTTAGGGGTTAGGGTCAGAGAGACCGTCTGTAACTTACTGTAGAGGTTAGGGGTTAGGGTCAGAGAGACCGTCTCTAACTTACTGTAGAGGTTAGGGGTTAGGGTCAGAGAGACCGTCTGTAACTTACTGTAGAGGTTAGGGGTTAGGGTCAGAGAGACCTTCTGTAACTTACTGTAAAGGTTAGGGGTTAGGGTCAGACAGAGAGTCTGTAACTTAGTGTAGAGGTTAGGGGTTTGGGTCAGAGAGACCGTCTGTAACTTACTGTAGAGGTTAGGGGTTAGGGTCAGAGAGACCGTCTGTAACTTACTGTAGAGGTTAGGGGTTAGGGTCAGAGAGAGAGTCTGTAACTTACTGTAGAGGTTAGGGGTTAGGGTCAGAGAGAGAGTCTGTAACTTACTGTAGAGGTTAGGGGTTGGGGTCAGAGAGACCGTCTGTAACTTACTGTAGAGGTTAGGGGTTAGGGTCAGAGAGACCGTCTGTAACTTACTGTAGAGGTTAGGGGTTAGGGTCAGAGAGAGAGTCTGTAACTTACTGTAGAGGTTAGGGGTTAGGGTCAGAGAGAGAGTCTGTAACTTACTGTAGAGGTTAGGGGTTAGGGTCAGAGAGAGAGTCTGTAACTTACTGTAGAGGTTAGGGGTTAGGGTCAGAGAGAGAGTCTGTAACTTACTGTAGAGGTTAGGGGTTAGGGTCAGAGAGACCGTCTGTAACTTACTGTAGAGGTTAGGGGTTAGGGTCAGAGAGACCGTCTGTAACTTACTGTAGAGGTTAGGGGTTAGGGTCAGAGAGACTGTCTGTAACTTACTGTAGAGGTTAGGGGTTAGGGTCAGAGAGACCGTCTGTAACTTACTGTAGAGGTTAGGGGTTAGGGTCAGAGAGACCGTCTGTAACTTACTGTAGAGGTTAGGGGTTAGGGTCAGAGAGACCGTCTGTAACTTACTGTAGAGGTTAGGGGTTAGGGTCAGAGAGACCGTCTGTAACTTACTGTAGAGGTTAGGGGTTAGGGTCAGAGAGAGAGTCTGTAACTTACTGTAGAGGTTAGGGGTTAGGGTCAGAGAGACCGTCTGTAACTTACTGTAGAGGTTAGGGGTTAGGGTCAGAGAGAGAGTCTGTAACTTACTGTAGAGGTTAGGGGTTAGGGTCAGAGAGACCGTCTGTAACTTACTGTAGAGGTTAGGGGTTAGGGTCAGAGAGACCATCTGTAACTTACTGTAGAGGTTAGGGGTTAGGGTCAGAGAGACCGTCTGTAACTTACTGTAGAGGTTAGGGGTTAGGGTCAGAGAGACCGTCTGTAACTTACTGTAGAGGTTAGGGGTTAGGGTCAGAGAGACTGTCTGTAACTTACTGTAGAGGTTAGGGGTTAGGGTCAGAGAGACCGTCTGTAACTTACTGTAGAGGTTAAGAGTTAGGGTCAGAGAGAGAGTCTGTAACTTACTGTAGAGGTTAGGGGTTAGGGTCAGAGAGACCGTCTGTAACTTACTGTAGAAGTTAGGGGTTAGGGTCAGAGAGACCGTCTGTAACTTACTGTAGAGAATAGGGGTTAGGGTCAGAGAGACCGTCTGTAACTTACTGTAGAGGTTAGGGGTTAGGGTCAGAGAGAGAGTCTGTAACTTACTGTAGAGGTTAGGGGTTAGGGTCAGAGAGAGAGTCTGTAACTTACTGTAGAGGTTAGGGGTTAGGGTCAGAGAGAGAGTCTGTAACTTACTGTAGAGGTTATGGGTTAGGGTCAGAGAGACAGAATGTAACTTACTGTAGAGGTTAGGGGTTAGGGTCAGAGAGAGAGTCTGTAACTTACTGTAGAGGTTAGGGGTTAGGGTCAGAGAGACCGTCTGTAACTTACTGTAGGGGTTAGGGGTTAGGGTCAGAGAGAGAGAGTCTGTAACTTACTGTAGGGGTTAGGGGTTAGGGTCAGAGAGACCGTCTGTAACTTACTGTAGAGGTTAGGGGTTAGGGTCAGAGAGACCGTCTGTAACTTACTGTAGAGGTTAGGGATTAGGGTCAGAGAGAGAGTCTGTAACTTACTGTAGAGGTTAGGGTTAGGGTCAGAGAGAGAGTCTGTAACTTACTGTAGAGGTTAGGGGTTAGGGTCAGAGAGACCGTCTGTAACTTACTGTAGAGGTTAGGGGTTAGGGTCAGAGAGAGAGTCTGTAACTTACTGTAGAGGTTAGGGGTTAGGGTCAGAGAGACCGTCTGTAACTTACTGGAGAGGTTAGGTGTTAGGGTCAGAGAGACCGTCTGTAACTTACTGTAGAGGTTAGGGGTTAGGGTCAGAGAGACCGTCTGTAACTTACTGTAGAGGTTAGGGGTTAGGGTCAGAGAGACCGTCTGTAACTTACTGTAGAGGTTAGGGGTTAGGGTCAGAGAGACCGTCTGTAACTTACTTTAGAGGTTAGGGGTTAGGGTCAGAGAGACCGTCTGTAACTTACTGTAGATGTTAGGGGTTAGGGTCAGAGAGACCGTCTGTAACTTACTGTAGAGGTTAGGGGTTAGGGTCAGAGAGAGAGTCTGTAACTTACTGTAGAGGTTAGGGGTTAGGGTCAGAGAGAGAGTCTGTAACTTACTGTAGAGGTTAGGGGTTAGGGTCAGAGAGAGAGTCTGTAACTTACTGTAGAGGTTAGGGGTTAGGGTCAGAGAGAGAGTCTGTAACTTAATGTAGAGGTTAGGGGTTAGGGTCAGAGAGACCGTCTGTAACTTACTGTAGAGGTTAGGGGTTAGGGTCAGAGAGACCGTCTGTAACTTACTGTAGAGGTTAGGGGTTAGGGTCAGAGAGACCGTCTGTAACTTACTGTAGAGGTTAGGGGTTAGGGTCAGAGAGAGAGTCTGTAACTTACTGTAGAGGTTAGGGGTTAGGGTCAGAGCGACCGTCTGTAACTTACTGTAGAGGTTAGGGGTTAGGGTCAGAGAGACCGTCTGTAACTTACTGTAGAGGTTAGGGGTTAGGGTCAGAGAGACCGTCTGTAACTTACTGTAGAGGTTAGGGGTTAGGGTCAGAGAGACCGTCTGTAACTTACTGGAGAGGTTAGGGGTTAGGGTCAGAGAGACCGTCTGTAACTTACTGTAGAGGTTAGGGGTTAGGGTCAGAGAGACGTCTGTAACTTACTGTAGAGGTTAGGGGTTAGGGTCAGAGAGACCGTCTGTAACTTACTGTAGAGGTTAGGGGTTAGGGTCAGAGAGACCGTCTGTAACTTACTGTAGAGGTTAGGGGTTAGGGTCAGAGAGACCGTCTGTAACTTACTGTAGAGGTTAGGGGTTAGGGTCAGAGAGACCGTCTGTAACTTACTGTAGAGGTTAGGGGTTAGGGTCAGAGAGACCGTCTGTAACTTACTGTAGAGGTTAGGGGTTAGGGTCAGAGAGACCGTCTGTAACTTACTGTAGAGGTTAGGGGTTAGGGTCAGAGAGACCGTCTGTAACTTACTGTAGAGGTTAGGGGTTAGGGTCAGAGAGACAGTCTGTAACTTACTGTAGAGGTTAGGGGTTAGGGTCAGAGAGACCGTCTGTAACTTACTGTAGAGGTTAGGGGTTAGGGTCAGAGAGACCGTCTGTAACTTACTGTAGAGGTTAGGGGTTAGGGTCAGAGAGAGACCGTCTGTAACTTACTGTAGAGGTTAGGGGTTAGGGTCAGAGAGAGCCGTCTGTAACTTACTGTAGAGGTTAGGGGTTAGGGTCAGAGAGACCGTCTGTAACTTACTGTAGAGGTTAGGGGTTAGGGTCAGAGAGACCGTCTGTAACTTACTGTAGAGGTTAGGGGTTAGGGTCAGAGAGACCGTCTGTAACTTACTGTAGAGGTTAGGGGTTAGGGTCAGAGAGACCGTCTGTAACTTACTGTAGAGGTTAGGGGTTAGGGTCAGAGAGACCGTCTGTAACTTACTGTAGAGGTTAGGGGTTAGGGTCAGAGAGACCGTCTGTAACTTACTGTAGAGGTTAGGGGTTAGGGTCAGAGAGACCGTCTGTAACTTACTGTAGAGGTTAGGGGTTAGGGTCAGAGAGACCGTCTGTAACTTACTGTAGAGGTTAGGGGTTAGGGTCAGAGAGACCGTCTGTAACTTACTGTAGAGGTTAGGGGTTAGGGTCAGAGAGACCGTCTGTAACTTACTGTAGAGGTTAGGGGTTAGGGTCAGAGAGACCGTCTGTAACTTGTAGAGGTTAGGGGTTAGGGTCAGAGAGACCGTCTGTAACTTACTGTAGAGGTTAGGGGTTAGGGTCAGAGAGACCGTCTGTAACTTACTGTAGAGGTTAGGGGTTAGGGTCAGAGAGACCGTCTGTAACTTACTGTAGAGGTTAGGGGTTAGGGTCAGAGAGACCGTCTGTAACTTACTGTAGAGGTTAGGGGTTAGGGTCAGAGAGACCGTCTGTAACTTACTGTAGAGGTTAGGGGTTAGGGTCAGAGAGACCGTCTGTAACTTACTGTAGAGGTTAGGGGTTAGGGTCAGAGAGACCGTCTGTAACTTACTGTAGAGGTTAGGGGTTAGGGTCAGAGAGACCGTCTGTAACTTACTGTAGAGGTTAGGGGTTAGGGTCAGAGAGACCGTCTGTAACTTACTGTAGAGGTTAGGGGTTAGGGTCAGAGAGACCGTCTGTAACTTACTGTAGAGGTTAGGGGTTAGGGTCAGAGAGACGTCTGTAACTTACTGTAGAGGTTAGGGTTAGGGTCAGAGAGACCGTCTGTAACTTACTGTAGAGGTTAGGGGTTAGGGTAAGAGAGACCGTCTGTAACTTACTGTAGAGGTTAGGGGTTAGGGTCAGACAGAGAGTCTGTAACTTAGTGTAGAGGTTAGGGGTTAGGGTCAGAGAGACCGTCTGTAACTTACTGTAGAGGTTAGGGGTTAGGGTCAGAGAGACCGTCTGTAACTTACTGTAGAGGTTAGGGGTTAGGGTCAGAGAGAGAGTCTGTAACTTACTGTAGAGGTTAGGGGTTAGGGTCAGAGAGACCGTCTGTAACTTACTGTAGAGGTTAGGTGTTAGGGTCAGAGAGACCGTCTGTAACTTACTGTAGAGGTTAGGGGTTAGGGTCAGAGAGACCGTCTGTAACTTACTGTAGAGGTTAGGGGTTAGGGTCAGAGAGAGAGTCTGTAACTTAGTGTAGAGGTTAGGGGTTAGGGTCAGAGAGACCGTCTGTAACTTACTGTAGAGGTTAGGGGTTAGGGTCAGAGAGAGAGTCTGTAACTTACTGTAGAGGTTAGGGGTTAGGGTCAGAGAGAGAGTCTGTAACTTACTGTAGAGGTTAGGGGTTAGGGTCAGAGAGAGAGTCTGTAACTTACTGTAGAGGTTAGGTGTTAGGGTCAGAGAGACCGTCTGTAACTTACTGTAGAGGTTAGGGGTTAGGGTCAGAGAGACCGTCTGTAACTTACTGTAGAGGTTAGGGGTTAGGGTCAGAGAGAGAGTCTGTAACTTAGTGTAGAGGTTAGGGGTTAGGGTCAGAGAGACCGTCTGTAACTTACTGTAGAGGTTAGGGGTTAGGGTCAGAGAGAGAGTCTGTAACTTACTGTAGAGGTTAGGGGTTAGGGTCAGAGAGAGAGTCTGTAACTTACTGTAGAGGTTAGGGGTTAGGGTCAGAGAGAGAGTCTGTAACTTACTGTAGAGGTTAGGGGTTAGGGTCAGAGAGAGAGTCTGTAACTTACTGTAGAGGTTAGGGGTTAGGGTCAGAGAGACCGTCTGTAACTTACTGTAGAGGTTAGGGGTTAGGGTCAGAGAGACCGTCTGTAACTTACTGTAGAGGTTAGGGGTTAGGGTCAGAGAGACCGTCTGTAATTTACTGTAGAGGTTAGGGGTTAGGGTCAGAGAGACGGTCTGTAACTTACTGTAGAGGTTAAGGGTTAGGGTCAGAGAGAGAGTCTGTAACTTACTGTAGAGGTTAGGGGTTAGGGTCAGAGAGTCCGTCTGTAACTTACTGTAGAGGTTAGGGGTTAGGGTCAGAGAGACCATCTGTAACTTACTGTAGAGGTTAGGGGTTAGGGTCAGAGAGACCGTCTGTAACTTACTGTAGAGGTTAGGTGTTAGGGTCAGAGAGAGTCTGTAACTTACTGTAGTGGTTAGGGGTTAGGGTCAGAGAGACCGTCTGTAACTTACTGTAGAGGTTAGGGGTTAGGGTCAGAGAGAGAGTCTGTAACTTACTGTAGAGGTTAGGGGTTAGGGTCAGAGAGACCGTCTGTAACTTACTGTAGAGGTTAGGTGTTAGGGTCAGAGAGAGTCTGTAACTTACTGTAGTGGTTAGGGGTTAGGGTCAGAGAGACCGTCTGTAACATACTGTAGAGGTTAGGGGTTAGGGTCAGAGAGAGAGTCTGTAACTTACTGTAGAGGTTAGGGGTTAGGGTCAGAGAGACCGTCTGTAACTTACTGTAGAGGTTAGGGGTTAGGGTCAGAGAGACCGTCTGTAACTTACTGTAGAGGTTAGGGGTTAGGGTCAGAGAGACCGTCTGTAACTTACTGTAGAGGTTAGGGGTTAGGGTCAGAGAGACCGTCTGTAACTTACTGTAGAGGTTAGGGGTTAGGGTCAGAGAGACCGTCTGTAACTTACTGTAGAGGTTAGGGGTTAGGGTCAGAGAGACTGTCTGTAACTTACTGTAGAGGTTAGGGGTTAGGGTCAGAGAGACCGTCTGTAACTTACTGTAGAGGTTAGGGGTTAGGGTCAGAGAGACCGTCTGGAACTTACTGTAGAGGTTAGGGGTTAGGGTAATAGAGACCGTCTGTAACTTACTGTAGAGGTTAGGGGTTAGGGTCAGAGAGACCGTCTGTAACTTACTGTAGAGGTTAGGGGTTAGGGTCAGAGAGAGAGTCTGTAACTTACTGTAGAGGTTAGGGGTTAGGGTCAGAGAGACCGTCTTTAACTTACTGTAGAGGTTAGGGGTTAGGGTCATAGAGACCGTCTGTAACTTACTGTAGAGGTTAGGGGTTAGGGTCAGAGAGAGAGAGTCTGTAACTTACTGTAGAGGTTAGGGGTTAGGGTCAGAGAGAGAGTCTGTAACTTACTGTAGAGGTTAGGGGTTAGGGTCAGAGAGACCGTCTGTAACTTACTGTAGAGGTTAGGTGTTAGGGTCAGAGAGACCGTCTGTAACTTACTGTAGAGGTTAGGGGTTAGGGTCAGAGAGACCGTCTGTAACTTACTGTAGAGGTTAGGGGTTAGGGTCAGAGAGACCGTCTGTAACTTACTGTAGAGGTTAGGGGTTAGGGTCAGAGAGAGAGTCTGTAACTTACTGTAGAGGTTAGGGGTTAGGGTCAGAGAGACCGTCTGTAACTTACTGTAGAGGTTAGGGGTTAGGGTCAGAGAGAGAGTCTGTAACTTACTGTAGAGGTTAGGGGTTAGGGTCAGAGAGAGAGTCTGTAACTTACTGTAGAGGTTAGGGGTTAGGGTCAGAGAGACCGTCTGTAACTTACTGTAGAGGTTAGGGGTTAGGGTCAGAGAGACCGTCTGTAACTTACTGTAGAGGTTAGGGGTTAGGGTCAGAGAGACCGTCTGTAACTTACTGTAGAGGTTAGGTGTTAGGGTCAGAGAGAGTCTGTAACTTACTGTAGTGGTTAGGGGTTAGGGTCAGAGAGACCGTCTGTAACTTACTGTAGAGGTTAGGGGTTAGGGTCAGAGAGACCGTCTGTAACTTACTGTAGAGGTTAGGGGTTAGGGTCAGAGAGACCGTCTGTAACTTACTGTAGAGGTTAGGGGTTAGGGTCAGAGAGACCGTCTGTAACTTACTGTAGAGGTTAGGGGTTAGGGTCAGAGAGACCGTCTGTAACTTACTGTAGAGGTTAGGGGTTAGGGTCAGAGAGACTGTCTGTAACTTACTGTAGAGGTTAGGGGTTAGGGTCAGAGAGACCGTCTGTAACTTACTGTAGAGGTTAGGGGTTAGGGTCAGAGAGACCGTCTGGAACTTACTGTAGAGGTTAGGGGTTAGGGTAATAGAGACCGTCTGTAACTTACTGTAGAGGTTAGGGGTTAGGGTCAGAGAGACCGTCTGTAACTTACTGTAGAGGTTAGGGGTTAGGGTCAGAGAGAGAGTCTGTAACTTACTGTAGAGGTTAGGGGTTAGGGTCAGAGAGACCGTCTTTAACTTACTGTAGAGGTTAGGGGTTAGGGTCATAGAGACCGTCTGTAACTTACTGTAGAGGTTAGGGGTTAGGGTCAGAGAGAGAGAGTCTGTAACTTACTGTAGAGGTTAGGGGTTAGGGTCAGAGAGAGAGTCTGTAACTTACTGTAGAGGTTAGGGGTTAGGGTCAGAGAGACCGTCTGTAACTTACTGTAGAGGTTAGGTGTTAGGGCCAGAGAGACCGTCTGTAACTTACTGTAGAGGTTAGGGGTTAGGGTCAGAGAGACCGTCTGTAACTTACTGTAGAGGTTAGGGGTTAGGGTCAGAGAGAGAGTCTGTAACTTACTGTAGAGGTTAGGGGTTAGGGTCAGAGAGACCGTCTGTAACTTACTGTAGAGGTTAGGTGTTAGGGTCAGAGAGAGTCTGTAACTTACTGTAGTGGTTAGGGGTTAGGGTCAGAGAGACCGTCTGTAACATACTGTAGAGGTTAGGGGTTAGGGTCAGAGAGAGAGTCTGTAACTTACTGTAGAGGTTAGGGGTTAGGGTCAGAGAGACCGTCTGTAACTTACTGTAGAGGTTAGGGGTTAGGGTCAGAGAGACCGTCTGTAACTTACTGTAGAGGTTAGGGGTTAGGGTCAGAGAGACCGTCTGTAACTTACTGTAGAGGTTAGGGGTTAGGGTCAGAGAGACCGTCTGTAACTTACTGTAGAGGTTAGGGGTTAGGGTCAGAGAGACCGTCTGTAACTTACTGTAGAGGTTAGGGGTTAGGGTCAGAGAGACTGTCTGTAACTTACTGTAGAGGTTAGGGGTTAGGGTCAGAGAGACCGTCTGTAACTTACTGTAGAGGTTAGGGGTTAGGGTCAGAGAGACCGTCTGGAACTTACTGTAGAGGTTAGGGGTTAGGGTAATAGAGACCGTCTGTAACTTACTGTAGAGGTTAGGGGTTAGGGTCAGAGAGACCGTCTGTAACTTACTGTAGAGGTTAGGGGTTAGGGTCAGAGAGAGAGTCTGTAACTTACTGTAGAGGTTAGGGGTTAGGGTCAGAGAGACCGTCTTTAACTTACTGTAGAGGTTAGGGGTTAGGGTCATAGAGACCGTCTGTAACTTACTGTAGAGGTTAGGGGTTAGGGTCAGAGAGAGAGAGTCTGTAACTTACTGTAGAGGTTAGGGGTTAGGGTCAGAGAGAGAGTCTGTAACTTACTGTAGAGGTTAGGGGTTAGGGTCAGAGAGACCGTCTGTAACTTACTGTAGAGGTTAGGTGTTAGGGTCAGAGAGACCGTCTGTAACTTACTGTAGAGGTTAGGGGTTAGGGTCAGAGAGACCGTCTGTAACTTACTGTAGAGGTTAGGGGTTAGGGTCAGAGAGACCGTCTGTAACTTACTGTAGAGGTTAGGGGTTAGGGTCAGAGAGAGAGTCTGTAACTTACTGTAGAGGTTAGGGGTTAGGGTCAGAGAGACCGTCTGTAACTTACTGTAGAGGTTAGGGGTTAGGGTCAGAGAGAGAGTCTGTAACTTACTGTAGAGGTTAGGGGTTAGGGTCAGAGAGAGAGTCTGTAACTTACTGTAGAGGTTAGGGGTTAGGGTCAGAGAGACCGTCTGTAACTTACTGTAGAGGTTAGGGGTTAGGGTCAGAGAGACCGTCTGTAACTTACTGTAGAGGTTAGGGGTTAGGGTCAGAGAGACCGTCTGTAACTTACTGTAGAGGTTAGGTGTTAGGGTCAGAGAGAGTCTGTAACTTACTGTAGTGGTTAGGGGTTAGGGTCAGAGAGACCGTCTGTAACTTACTGTAGAGGTTAGGGGTTAGGGTCAGAGAGACCGTCTGTAACTTACTGTAGAGGTTAGGGGTTAGGGTCAGAGAGACCGTCTGTAACTTACTGTAGAGGTTAGGGGTTAGGGTCAGAGAGACCGTCTGTAACTTACTGTAGAGGTTAGGGGTTAGGGTCAGAGAGACCGTCTGTAACTTACTGTAGAGGTTAGGGGTTAGGGTCAGAGAGACTGTCTGTAACTTACTGTAGAGGTTAGGGGTTAGGGTCAGAGAGACCGTCTGTAACTTACTGTAGAGGTTAGGGGTTAGGGTCAGAGAGACCGTCTGGAACTTACTGTAGAGGTTAGGGGTTAGGGTAATAGAGACCGTCTGTAACTTACTGTAGAGGTTAGGGGTTAGGGTCAGAGAGACCGTCTGTAACTTACTGTAGAGGTTAGGGGTTAGGGTCAGAGAGAGAGTCTGTAACTTACTGTAGAGGTTAGGGGTTAGGGTCAGAGAGACCGTCTTTAACTTACTGTAGAGGTTAGGGGTTAGGGTCATAGAGACCGTCTGTAACTTACTGTAGAGGTTAGGGGTTAGGGTCAGAGAGAGAGAGTCTGTAACTTACTGTAGAGGTTAGGGGTTAGGGTCAGAGAGAGAGTCTGTAACTTACTGTAGAGGTTAGGGGTTAGGGTCAGAGAGACCGTCTGTAACTTACTGTAGAGGTTAGGTGTTAGGGCCAGAGAGACCGTCTGTAACTTACTGTAGAGGTTAGGGGTTAGGGTCAGAGAGACCGTCTGTAACTTACTGTAGAGGTTAGGGGTTAGGGTCAGAGAGACCGTCTGTAACTTACTGTAGAGGTTAGGGGTTAGGGTCAGAGAGAGAGTCTGTAACTTACTGTAGAGGTTAGGGGTTAGGGTCAGAGAGACCGTCTGTAACTTACTGTAGAGGTTAGGGGTTAGGGTCAGAGAGAGAGTCTGTAACTTACTGTAGAGGTTAGG